>NC_069503.1:1149968314-1150153314 GCF_027579735.1 Bombina bombina | reverse complement strand
AAGCCACATGAGAATACACGAAATATGGGTGCAAATAGGGCAAATATAAGCAGCATGCATACGCTGCAGGATACTAACACCATCCAGGCTTTAGGGAGTGCATCACAGCTAGGGCAATATAGTGCTGTTAATTCAGCTACTGAATCCCAAGTAGGGCATGTTGCTAGTCAGAATATACCAGCAAATGCAAATCCTCCCATTTCCCGTGTTCGCAGTGCTCGCAAATTGTTTTCTTTTTTTGCAGGGTGTGATTCAGCTGGAAGAATTCTTTCCTGTCATGGCTTCAGCACCTGAACTGTCTGCAGCACCTAGCACCTCAGCCCAGATGTCTTCTCCTGCGGTGCCTACTTCCCAGGTCCCAGGCACTTCTCCAGTTCGAGCTACTTCAGAGTTAGCAAGGCAGGAACCCTCTTTGACGGCTGCTAGTGAGTCACACGTTTTTACACATGTTAAAACTGACTCTACTGATTCCTCACTGTCCAAATCTGATTCGGATAGTGACACTTCTTTGGGGAAGGGACAAAAACGTATGTATAGCATGGTAAAAGAAATGTGGCGGGAGTTTCAGTCAGGAGCCTTTAAACAGTCCGCTCCTGCCCTGTCCTCAGTAACTCCGGTAGTCGATCAGTTAACCCCTGCTAATGCCCTTGTGCAGCGTCCCCCCAGTGCTATCCCTGAGTGCAAGGTTGTCTTGCACGGTGATACCATCCCCACTTACATCCCGTCACTTCATGCCCATTTGAATGCCAAAACTATTCGGAAAATTCAGCAAGGGAAATATGTAAATGTCTTCGAATTATCTCCCGAAGCTTACAAGCAGAAGGAAAAGAGTTCTGATGGCACAGGTCCCAAAAGGTTTAAACGCCCAGAGACATTCAAGTAATGGCTTATTTGTTTTAGAGTCTTTGCCTCATGCTACCTAGAGAAGTACCCCAGTCAGAATCATGCAGTATTAAAATACACGGATTCTATTCACTAGATTCAGAGGAAGTTCAGTGATGGAGCCTGGAGGGATTACGTTTCAGAATTCAGGCGTAAGATGGCTGGGAATCCAGTCCTTACATTTGACTGCACAGACACTCATCTATGGCAACGCCTTGGTCCTCAAAGTTCTCCCTCCTTCTCCAGCCCTGCTCCCTCTTAGTCCTTTCGTAGCCAAAAAGGTAAGCGTAGAAATGAAGTGATAAGGGACGTGCCTGTAGTTTCAGAAATACTTGTAAGTTCTACAGTGGCCCCCGCCCAGGGTGTGATTGCAGGAAAAAAGAGAGTGTGAATAATAGGCCCCAACCCAGAAACACTACTGTTCAGAAAGGCTCCCTCTCCAGTGAGGGTACACGCCCTTGAACCTTGGCTGTGTCTTTACCCTGACTGCCAGGCTGCTGATATGCTCTTGGACAGTTTTTCACATGGTTTTCAGATCCCTGTATCTTCAAGAGTCAGGGGTTCAGATAACTACCGTAGCCTGTGTTTGGTGTACCAATACCCTCAGGTAGTAAAAGACAAATTAGTAAAATAATTGAACATGGGGGTATGATTGGCCCCTTTCCCTATCCTCCATTTGGCAACTTTATTGTGTCACTTTTAGGAGTAGTCCCTAAGAAGTAGCCAGGGAAATTTCGCCTAATACAGCACCTCTCTTATCCCAAGGGAAGTTCAGTGAAAGATGCCATTGATCCTGAGCTTAGCGCCATGCTCTATCAATCTTTCGACAGCGCGCTGGAGCTAGTTAAGGGAGCTTGGAGAGATGCTCTGTTGGCAAAATTGGATATTGAGCCTGCTTTTTGCTTGTTGCCCCTACACCCTTTAGCCTTTCCACTTATGGGATGTAAGTTTGATGGTGGTTTCTACGGGGATCGCTGCCTTCCTAAGGGTTGTGCCATTTCTTGTGCACTATTCGAGAAGATCAGCACTTTTCTACATTGGGCAGTGGCCCGTATGGTTGGCAGGGATCCTGTAGCACACTACTTAGATGATTTCTTGATAGTGGGTCAGTAGGGGTCGAATGACTGTCTAGATGTAATGAATGCAATGCGCAGGCTTATGTCCCACTTCGGCGTTCCCCTCGCGGAGGACAAATCGCAAGGTCCTTGCACCTGTTTAATGTTTTTGGGTATTGAAATTGATATCGTAAACATGATATGCAGGCTTCCTTTAGATAAGGTGCAGGATATGCTGGAGGCGGTTAAAGCAGCTGTTTCCTCTAAATGCATTACCTTAAAGCAATTGCAGTCCCTCCTTGGCCTTCTTAACTTTGCCTGCAGAGTTATTCCTATGGGGAGGGTTTTTAATCGTAGATTGGAGAGTAAACTTTGTGGAAGGGTTAACCCATCTGAAAAAATTTACATCTCACGGGGGAATGGTAGCTGACCTAAAAGTCTGGGAGTCTTTTCTAAAGAACTTCAATGGCACTCTTTTTTGGCGCTCTGCTCATATCTCTAGCCAGCTTTTACACCTTTTTACTGATGGGGCTGGGTCTCGGGGTTATGGGGCATATTTTCGTGGGGTGTGGAGTGCGGGGCCCTTGGCCTACAGATTGGAAGGATAGAGGGTTAACTCTCAATCACACGCTCCTTGAATTTTTTCCCATAGTCTTGGCCGTTGAGCTCTGGGGGAAGCAATTTGCAAACAGAACGGTTGTCTTCTGGACGGATAAACTGAGTGTCGTGCATGCAGTTAATGGCTTGTCGGCCACCTCGGCTGCAGTATGTATGTATGTATGTATTGGGTACTTGTAAAGCGCGGCTAATCACTCGTAAGGGTCTCAAGGCGCTGCTCATTTTTTCGACCTTGGAAGGATGAAAGGCTGAGTAGACCTCACCGGGGATCGAACCTGCAACCCTTGGGTTGCTACAGAGCTCAGCCACAGTGCCGAAGGCATGCTGAGCTATCTGTCCGGCAGTGGTTTGCTTGTTACAGCACTTGGTGTTACGCTGTCTAAAACTTAAAGGGACAGTATACTATAAAATTGTTTTTCCCTTAATGTGTTTCCAATTACTTTTTTTACCAGCTGCAGAGTATAAAATATATGATATTTGCTTTTTACGGCTTATTTGTGTATATGAATTAGCTGATTTTCACAGAGATTACGAGTTTTGCGTTAACAGGGGTGCGTTGCTAACAAGCCTTTTTTTTTTTAACGCTACCTTAAGACAACGCTGGTATTACAGGTTTTTTTAAACCCGGCGTTAGCCGCAAAAAGGTGAGCGTAGAGCAAAATTTAGCTCCACATCTCACCTCAATACCAGCGTTGCTTACGGTAGCGGTAAGCTGGCAAAACGTGCTCGTGCACAATTTCCCCATAGGAAACAATGGGGCTGAGCCGGCTGAAAAAAACCCAATCAACCAATAGAATGCGACCTCAATCCTATTGGCTAATTGGATCAGCCAATAGGATTTTTTCCTACCTTAATTCCGATTGGCTGATAGAATCCTATCAGCCAATCGGAATTCAAGGGACGCCATCTTGGATGACATCATTTAAAGGAACCTTCATTCTTCGCTTGGACTTCGTTTGAAGAGGATGCTCCGCGTCGGTTGGATTGAAGATGGACCCGCTCCGGATGGATGAAGATAGAAGATGCCGTCTGGATGAAGACTTCTGCCGCTTGGAGGACCTCTTCTGCCTGGATCGGATGAGGACTTCTGCCCCTCTAAAGGTCCACTTGTGCCCGGCTGGGTGAAGACATCTCAAGGTAGGGTGATCTTCAAAGGGGTAGTGTTAGGTTTTTTTAAGGGGGGATTGGGTGGGTTTTAGAGTAGGGTTGGGTGTGTGGGTGGTGGGTTTTAATGTTGGGGGGGTATTGTATTTTTTTTACAGGTAAAAGAGCTGATTACTTTGGGGCAATGCCCCGCAAAAGGCCCTTTTAAGGGCTATTTGTAATTTAGTATAGGGTAGGGAATTTTATTATTTTGGGGGGCTTTTTTATTTTATTAGGGGGTAATTAGTTTAAAATTCTTGTAATTATTTTTTTTATTTTCTATAATTTAGTGGGGGTTTTTTTTTGTATTTTAGTTTATTTAATTTAATTGTATTTAATTGTAGGTAATTTAGTAAATTAATTTAATGATAGTGTAGTGTTAGGTGTAATTGTAACTTAGGTTAGGATTTATTTTACAGGTAGATTTGTACTTATTTTAACTAGGTAGTTATTAAATAGTTAATAATTATTTAATAACTATTCTACCTAGTTAAAGTTAGTTATATTGTAGCTATCTTAAAGTTATTTTACAGGTAAGTATTTAGTTTTAAATAGGAATAATTTATTTAATGGTAGTAATTTTATTTTGTTTTATTTCAATTATATTTAAGTTAGGGGGGGTTAGACTTAGGGTTAGACAGGTTTAGGGGTTAATAAATTTAATATAGTAGCGGCGACGTTGGGGCGACAGATTAGGGGTTAATAAATGTAGGTAGGTGTTGGCGATGTTAGGGATGGCAGATTAAGGGTTAATAAAATGTAACTAGTGTTTGTGAGGCGGGAGTGCGGCAGTTAAGGGGTTAATATATTTATTACAGTGGCGGCGATGTCCGGTCGGCAGATTAGGGGTTAAAAACTTTAAGTGTTTGCGATTGTATTGGGTACTTGTAAAGCGCAGCTAATCACCCGTAAGGGTTTCAAGGCGCTGCTCATTTTATCGACCTCAGAAGGATGAAAGGCTGAGTGGACCTCGCCGGGGATCGAACCTGCAACCCTTGGGTTGCTATAGAGCTCAGCCACAGTGCCTTAGCATGCTGAGCTATCTGTCCATTTTTAAAATGTGAGTATTCCTCCACCTCAAGGAGCTCAGATGTGTTATGTAACCATTCCTGTAAAGTGGGGGCGAGAGGAGATTTCCATTTACAGGCAATGAGTAATCTAGCACTGTTTAGGCTATATTGCAGAAGTCTCCATTTAATTTTGCACATCTTATTTGGTTTATGGCTCAGGAGAGCCGTAGCGGGGGATAGCTCAAATTGTTCCCCCATGACAGTCTTCAGGCGATTGGTGATATCTTCCCAAAAGGGGAGCAACTTTGGGCAGTGCCACCATATATAGGCCATAGTACCAGGAGACCCACAACCCCTCCAGCAGGACACAATGGAATTAGGATATATGCGTTTAAGCCTGTCTGGGGTAAGTGGGAGGACCACTTCGCCCGGCTTGGATGAAGACGTCTCCCGGTAAGTCGATCTTCAGGGGGTTAGTGTTAGGTTTTTTAAGGGTGTATTGGGTGGGTTTACTTTTTAGATTAGGGGTTTGGGCTTGCAAAAGAGCTAACTGCCCTTTTAAGGGCAATGCCCATCCAAATGCCCTTTTCAGGGCAATGGGGAGCTTAGGTTTTTTAGCTAGTATTTTATTTGGGGGATTGGTTGTGTGGGTGGTGGGTTTTACTGTTGGGGGGTTTGTTTGTATTTTTCTTTACAGGTAAAAGAGCTGATTACTGTGGGGCAATGTCCTGTAAAAGGCCCTTTTAAGGGCTATTGGTAGTTTAGTTTTTTTTATTTTTGGGGGCTTTTTTATTTTACTAGGGCTATTAGATTAGGAGTAATTAGTTTAAATATCTGTAATTTGTTTATTATTTTCTGTAATTTAGTGGGGGGGGGGGTTTTTGTACTTTAGCTAATTTTATTTAATTTAGGTAATTGTATTTAATTTAGTTAATTTATTTAATTATAGTGTAGTGTTAGGTGTTAGTGTAACTTAGGTTAGGTTTTATTTTACAGGTAAATTTGTCTTTATTTTAACTAAACATGTGCGTTTCGTTTTGTTCTGAATTTAAATTCGGACGAATTTTTCAAATTCGGAGATTCAGATCGATTCAAATTTCCGAATTACCGTAGCACCGAATCTAACGAATAAATCCAAATTAGTTCGGATTTATTCGTAACATTCGGATGGCCATGGACTAATCACAATTACACTAGTATTGTACTGTATATTAGGTTATATCACTCTGCTATGGGTTACACCTAATATTACAGTACATAATACTAGTCTAATACACAGCACATCCCACCTAACACATACCGAACTTCAGAATTTACAAATCGAATCCGAACCGAATACATCCAAATACATCCGAATTTATTCGAATCTGAACGAATCCAAAACGAATGCATTCTAATGTATCCGAATTCGAATCGATCCGAAAACGAAATTCGAAAACATCCGAATCGATCTGAAACGAACCAAAACAAATTTTTTGCACTGTGCACAAGTCTAATTTTAACTAGGTAGTTATTAAATAGTTAATAACTATTTAATAACTATTCTACCTAGTTAAAATAAATACAAACTTGCATGTAAAATAAAAATAAACCCTAAGCTAAATACAATGTAACTATTAGTTATATTGTAGCTAGCTTAGGGTTTATTTTACAGGTAAGTATTTAGTTTTAAATAGGAATAATTTAATTAATGATAGGAATATTTATTTCAATTTATTTAAATTATATTTAAGTTAGGGGGTGTTAGGTTTAGGGTTAAACTTAGGTTTAGGGGTTAATAACTTTAATATAGTGGCGGAGACATTGGGGGCAGCAGATTAGGGGTTAATAAGTGTAGGTAGCTGGCAGCGACATTGGGGGTGGCAGAGTAGGGGTTAATAAACATAATGTAGGTGTCGGCGATGTTGGGGGCAGCAGATTAGGGATTAATAAGTATAATGTAGGTGACGGCGGTGTCCGGAGCGGCAGATTAGGGGTTAATAATTATAATTTAGGTGTCGCGATGTCAGGGGCGGCATATTAGGGGTTAATAAGTGTAAGATTAGGGGTGTTTAGACTTGGGGTTTAGGTGTAGACATAAATTTTATTTCCCCATAGGAATCAATGGGGCTGCGTTAAGGAGTTTTACGCTGCTTTTTTGCAGGTGTTAGACTTTTTTTCAGACGGCTCTCCCCGTTGATTCCTATGGGGAAATCGTGCATGAGCACGTACGACTAGCTCACCGCTGACTTAAGCAGCGCTGGTATTGGAGTGCGGTAATGAGCAAAATTTTGCTCAATGCTCACTTCTTGTCTTTTAACGATGGGTTTCTGAAAACTCGTAATACCAGCGCTGTAGGTAAGTGAGCGGTGAGGGAAAACTGCTCGTTAGCAACGCACAGCCTCTAATGAAAAACTCGTAATCTGGGCCTTTTTTTGTTCTTTCAGGAGTACCCTCAGGCGCTAGGCGGATTTTTCAGGATTCCCTATCCCTTCCTGAGGGCCAAAACCTTGTGTTCCCCTCTTCCAGAGTGTCAGTTAGGTGGTTAGGTAGGAGGGGGAGGTGTTGGCCTAGACTCCTCTCCCTTTTAACCAAGGCCCTGGTACGTTGGGGTAAACCTCATAAGGTCATTTTGCATTTAGGGGGCAATGACTTAGGTTCCCTCCCGGTCCTGCAGCTTATGAAAAGTATACAGGCTGATATTAGCTGGATCAGGACCTGTATTCCCAATGTTATTCTGGGCTGGTCTAATTTCATTCCAAGACTAGAATGGAGACACATGTCATCCCATAGTGCAGCGTACAGGGTAAGGAAGAAAATTAATTCCACCATTAGGAGAAATGTCACAGAGCAGGGAGGTTTTGTGGTCAGACACAATGCCTTAACGGCCGACAAATCAGAATATTACAGGAGAGATAGGGTTCATTTACAGAATGTAGCCTTAGATATATTTATTCAGGATATTCGTAGGTCTCTTGTTCCCTTCCTGTAAGTCAGGTTGTGGTTTATGGTGGTGGCAAGTATATCATCTGAGATGCTATCTTGTGGCGGGAGGTAGCAGCCCTATTGCGTGGAGAGGGTGAACGGGGGGAGTGATGACCAATCTAAAGATGGGAGGGGCGGATAGCCTCAGGTGCACATGAGGTGCCCCTCCTTCCCCTCGTGGGTGGGTTACGTGATCTCAGCTACCCCTTAGTAGCATCTCCGTTGAGCAGAGGGAACACTCCCTCTGCTACAGTTTCCGTTTTAGTCCACTGACCTCCAGTAGCGCTATGTTAGTTAGCTCTTGCTTGCCACCATCTTAGTCTTGTTCTATAGTTCCTGGTTCTATAGTTATGTTTATTAATATTTAATAAAAATTTTAAACTGTGATGGTTGAAAATTTCCCATAAAGAAGTTGTTGTGTCTTTATTTCTTATTATAGTTATACCTAATTTAAGAGTTAAGTTTATTTATATGTTATTATTCCCTCTCTGCTGGTAATGAGTGGTAAGCATTTAATCCCTTAGGGGAGAGAAAGAGGGGGGGGGGGGAGAGAAAACAAGAAACCTACAAGGAGAGAAAGAAAACAAGGAACACACAGGGGAGAAAGAAACAAGGAACACACGGAGGGAGATGAAACAAGGAACACACAGGGAGAGAGAGAAAACAAGGAACACACAGGGAGAGAGAGAAAACAAGGAACACACAGGGAGAGAGAGAAAACAAGGAACACACAGGGAGAGAGAGAAAACAAGGAACACACAAGGAGAGAGAGAAAACAAGGAACACACAGGGAGAGAGAGAAAACAAGGAACACACAAGGAGAGAGAGAAAACAAGAAACTCACAGTGAGAGAGAGAAAACAAGGAACACAAAGGGAGAGAGAGTAAACAAGAAACACACAGGGAGAGAGAGAAAACAAAGAACACACAGGGAGTGAGAGAAAACAAAGAACACACAAGGAGAGAGAGAGAAAACAAGGAACACACAGGGAGAGAGAGAAAACAAAGAACACACAAGGAGAGAGAGAGAAAACAAGGAACACACAGGGAGAGAGAGAAAACAAAGAACACACAAGGAGAGAGAGAGAAAACAAGGAACACACAGGGAGAGAGAGAGAAAACAAGGAACACACAGGGAGAGAGAGAGAAAACAAGGAACACACAGGGAGAGAGAGAGAAAACAAGGAACACACAGGGAGAGAGAGAGAAAACAAGGAACACACAGGGAGAGAGAGAAAACAAGGAACACACAGGGAGAGAGAGAAAACAAGGAACACACAGGGAGAGAGAGAAAACAAGGAACACACAAGGAGAGAGAGAAAACAAGAAACTCACTGTGAGAGAGAGAAAACAAGGAACACAAAGGGAGAGAGAGTAAACAAGAAACACACAGGGAGAGAGAGAAAACAAAGAACACACAAGGAGAGAGAGAGAAAACAAGGAACACACAGGGAGAGAGAGAAAACAAAGAACACACAAGGAGAGAGAGAGAAAACAAGGAACACACAGGGAGAGAGAGAAAACAAGGAACACACAGGGAGAGAGAGAAAACAAGGAACACACAGGGAGAGAGAGAGAAAACAAGGAACACACAGGGAGAGAGAGAAAACAAGTAACACAAAGGGAGAAGGACAAAACAAGAAACTCACAAGGAGAGAGAGAAAACAAAGAACACACAAGGAGAGAGAGAGAAAACAAGGAACACACAGGGAGAGAGAGAGAAAACAAGGAACACACAGGGAGAGAGAGAAAACAAGAAACTCACAGTGAGAGAGAGAAAACAAGGAACACACAGGGGGAGAGAGAAAACAAGGAACTCACAGTGAGAGAGAGAAAACAAGGAACTCACAGGGAGAGAGAGAAAACAAGAAACTCACAGTGAGAGAGAGAAAACAAGGAACACACAGGGGGAGAGAGAAAACAAGGAACACACAGGGAGAGAGAGAAAACAAGAAACTCACAGTGAGAGAGAGAAAACAAGGAACTCACAGGGAGAGAGAGAAAACAAGAAACTCACAGTGAGAGAGAGAAAACAAGGAACACACAGGGAGAGAGAGAAAACAAGAAACTCACAGTGAGAGAGAGAAAACAAGGAACACACAGGGGGAGAGAGAAAACAAGAAACTCACAGTGAGAGAGAGAAAACAAGGAACTCACAGAGAGAGAGAGAAAACAAGGAACACACAGGGGGAGAGAGAAAACAAGGAACACAAAGGGAGAGGGAAAAAACAAGGAACATACAGGGAGAGAGAGAAAACAAGGAACACACAGGGAGAGAGAAAACAAGGAACACAGATAGAGAGAGAGTAAACAAGGAACACATAGGGAGAGAGAAAACAAGAAACAGAAAATGAGAGAGACAGAAAATAAGGAACACAGGGGGAGAGAAAACAAGTAACAAACACAGAGAGAGAGAGAGTAAACAAGGAATACAGAGAGAGAGAGTTAACAAGGAACACAGAGAGAGAGAGAGAAAACAAGGAACACACAGGGAGAGAGAGAAAACAAGGAACACACAGGGAGAGAGAGAAAACAAGGAACACACAGGGAGAGAGAGTAAACAAGGAACACACAGGGAGAGAGAGAAAACAAGGAACACACAGGGAGAGAGAGAGAAAACAAGGAACACACAGGGAGAGAGAGAAAACAAGGAACACACAGGGAGAGAGAGAAAACAAGGAACACACAGGGAGAGAGAGAGAAAACAAGGAACACACAGGGAGAGAGAAATCAAGAAACAGACAGAGGCCTCTATTTAACAAGGTCTGGCGGACCTGATCCGACAGTGCGGATCAGGTCCGCCAGACCTCGCTGAATACGGAGAGCAATACGCTCTCCCTATTGAGCATTGCACCAGCAGCTCACAAGAGCTGCTGGTGCAACGCCGCCCACTGCAGACTCGTGGCCAATGGGCCGCCAGCAGGGAGGTTTCAATCAACCCGATCGTACTGGATCGGGTTGATTTCCGGCGATGTCTGTCCGCCTGCTCAGAGCAGGCGGACAGGTTATGGAGCAGCGGTCTTTGTGACCGCTGCTTCATACCTGACGGGCTTGAGAGATAGGCCCCAGAGAGAGAGAGAGAGAGAAAAAACAAGAAACTCACAGGGAGAGAGAGAAAACAAGTAACACACAGGAAGAGAGAAAACAAGTAACAGACAGGGAGAGAGAAAACAAGTAACACACAGGGAGAGAGAAAACAAGGAACACACAGGGAGAGAGAAAACAAGGAACACACAGGGAGAGAGAAAACAAGGAACTCACAGGGAGAGAGAGAAAACAAGTAACACACAGGAAAAGAGAAAACAAGTAACACACAGGGAGAGAGAAAAAAAGAAACAGAAAGGGAGGGAGAGAGAAAACAAGGAACACACAGGGAGAGAGAAAACAAGGAACACACAGGGAGAGAGAAAACAAGGAACACACAGGGAGAGTCTAATTTCATTCCAAGACTAGAATGGAGACACATGTCATCCCATAGTGCAGCGTACAGGGTAAGGAAGAAAATTAATTCCACCATTAGGAGAAATGTCACAGAGCAGGGAGGTTTTGTGGTCAGACACAATGCCTTAACGGCCGACAAATCAGAATATTACAGGAGAGATAGGGTTCATTTACAGAATGTAGCCTTAGATATATTTATTCAGGATATTCGTAGGTCTCTTGTTCCCTTCCTGTAAGTCAGGTTGTGGTTTATGGTGGTGGCAAGTATATCATCTGAGATGCTATCTTGTGGCGGGAGGTAGCAGCCCTATTGCGTGGAGAGGGTGAACGGGGGGAGTGATGACCAATCTAAAGATGGGAGGGGCGGATAGCCTCAGGTGCACATGAGGTGCCCCTCCTTCCCCTCGTGGGTGGGTTACGTGATCTCAGCTACCCCTTAGTAGCATCTCCGTTGAGCAGAGGGAACACTCCCTCTGCTACAGTTTCCGTTTTAGTCCACTGACCTCCAGTAGCACTATGTTAGTTAGCTCTTGCTTGCCACCATCTTAGTCTTGTTCTATAGTTCCTGGTTCTATAGTTATGTTTATTAATATTTAATAAAAATTTTAAACTGTGATGGTTGAACATTTCCCATAAAGAAGTTGTTGTGTCTTTATTTCTTATTATAGTTATACCTAATTTAAGAGTTAAGTTTATTTATATGTTATTATTCCCTCTCTGCTGGTAATGAGTGGTAAGCATTTAATCCCTTAGGGGAGAGAAAGAGGGGGGGGGGGAGAGAAAACAAGAAACCTACAAGGAGAGAAAGAAAACAAGGAACACACAGGGGAGAAAGAAACAAGGAACACACGGAGGGAGATGAAACAAGGAACACACAGAGAGAGAGAGAAAACAAGGAACACACAGGGAGAGAGAGAAAACAAGGAACACACAGGGAGAGAGAGAAAACAAGGAACACACAGGGAGAGAGAGAAAACAAGGAACACACAAGGAGAGAGAGAAAACAAGGAACACACAGGGAGAGAGAGAAAACAAGGAACACACAAGGAGAGAGAGAAAACAAGAAACTCACAGTGAGAGAGAGAAAACAAGGAACACAAAGGGAGAGAGAGTAAACAAGAAACACACAGGGAGAGAGAGAAAACAAAGAACACACAGGGAGTGAGAGAAAACAAAGAACACACAAGGAGAGAGAGAGAAAACAAGGAACACACAGGGAGAGAGAGAAAACAAAGAACACACAAGGAGAGAGAGAGAAAACAAGGAACACACAGGGAGAGAGAGAAAACAAAGAACACACAAGGAGAGAGAGAGAAAACAAGGAACACACAGGGAGAGAGAGAGAAAACAAGGAACACACAGGGAGAGAGAGAGAAAACAAGGAACACACAGGGAGAGAGAGAGAAAACAAGGAACACACAGGGAGAGAGAGAGAAAACAAGGAACACACAGGGAGAGAGAGAAAACAAGGAACACACAGGGAGAGAGAGAAAACAAGGAACACACAGGGAGAGAGAGAAAACAAGGAACACACAAGGAGAGAGAGAAAACAAGAAACTCACTGTGAGAGAGAGAAAACAAGGAACACAAAGGGAGAGAGAGTAAACAAGAAACACACAGGGAGAGAGAGAAAACAAAGAACACACAAGGAGAGAGAGAGAAAACAAGGAACACACAGGGAGAGAGAGAAAACAAAGAACACACAAGGAGAGAGAGAGAAAACAAGGAACACACAGGGAGAGAGAGAAAACAAGGAACACACAGGGAGAGAGAGAAAACAAGGAACACACAGGGAGAGAGAGAGAAAACAAGGAACACACAGGGAGAGAGAGAAAACAAGTAACACAAAGGGAGATGGACAAAACAAGAAACTCACAAGGAGAGAGAGAAAACAAAGAACACACAAGGAGAGAGAGAGAAAACAAGGAACACACAGGGAGAGAGAGAGAAAACAAGGAACACACAGGGAGAGAGAGAAAACAAGAAACTCACAGTGAGAGAGAGAAAACAAGGAACACACAGGGGGAGAGAGAAAACAAGGAACTCACAGTGAGAGAGAGAAAACAAGGAACTCACAGGGAGAGAGAGAAAACAAGAAACTCACAGTGAGAGAGAGAAAACAAGGAACACACAGGGGGAGAGAGAAAACAAGGAACACACAGGGAGAGAGAGAAAACAAGAAACTCACAGTGAGAGAGAGAAAACAAGGAACTCACAGGGAGAGAGAGAAAACAAGAAACTCACAGTGAGAGAGAGAAAACAAGGAACACACAGGGAGAGAGAGAAAACAAGAAACTCACAGTGAGAGAGAGAAAACAAGGAACACACAGGGGGAGAGAGAAAACAAGAAACTCACAGTGAGAGAGAGAAAACAAGGAACTCACAGAGAGAGAGAGAAAACAAGGAACACACAGGGGGAGAGAGAAAACAAGGAACACAAAGGGAGAGGGAAAAAACAAGGAACATACAGGGAGAGAGAGAAAACAAGGAACACACAGGGAGAGAGAAAACAAGGAACACAGATAGAGAGAGAGTAAACAAGGAACACATAGGGAGAGAGAAAACAAGAAACAGAAAATGAGAGAGACAGAAAATAAGGAACACAGGGGGAGAGAAAACAAGTAACAAACACAGAGAGAGAGAGAGTAAACAAGGAATACAGAGAGAGAGAGTTAACAAGGAACACAGAGAGAGAGAGAGAAAACAAGGAACACACAGGGAGAGAGAGAAAACAAGGAACACACAGGGAGAGAGAGAAAACAAGGAACACACAGGGAGAGAGAGTAAACAAGGAACACACAGGGAGAGAGAGAAAACAAGGAACACACAGGGAGAGAGAGAGAAAACAAGGAACACACAGGGAGAGAGAGAAAACAAGGAACACACAGGGAGAGAGAGAAAACAAGGAACACACAGGGAGAGAGAGAGAAAACAAGGAACACACAGGGAGAGAGAAATCAAGAAACAGACAGAGGCCTCTATTTAACAAGGTCTGGCGGACCTGATCCGACAGTGCGGATCAGGTCCGCCAGACCTCGCTGAATACGGAGAGCAATACGCTCTCCCTATTGAGCATTGCACCAGCAGCTCACAAGAGCTGCTGGTGCAACGCCGCCCACTGCAGACTCGTGGCCAATGGGCCGCCAGCAGGGAGTTTTCAATCAACCCGATCGTACTGGATCGGGTTGATTTCCGGCGATGTCTGTCCGCCTGCTCAGAGCAGGCGGACAGGTTATGGAGCAGCGGTCTTTGTGACCGCTGCTTCATACCTGACGGGCTTGAGAGATAGGCCCCAGAGAGAGAGAGAGAGAAAAAACAAGAAACTCACAGGGAGAGAGAGAAAACAAGTAACACACAGGAAGAGAGAAAACAAGTAACAGACAGGGAGAGAGAAAACAAGTAACACACAGGGAGAGAGAAAACAAGGAACACACAGGGAGAGAGAAAACAAGGAACACACAGGGAGAGAGAAAACAAGGAACTCACAGGGAGAGAGAGAAAACAAGTAACACACAGGAAAAGAGAAAACAAGTAACACACAGGGAGAGAGAAAAAAAGAAACAGAAAGGGAGGGAGAGAGAAAACAAGGAACACACAGGGAGAGAGAAAACAAGGAACACACAGGGAGAGAGAAAACAAGGAACACACAGGGAGAGAGAAAACAAGAAACAGAAAGGGAGGGAGAGAGAGAGAGAAAACAAGGAACACACAGCGGCCCCAATTTATCAAAGTCTGGTGGACCTGATCCGACAGTGCGGATCAGGTCCGCCAGACCTCGCTGAATTCAGCATTGCACCAGCAGCTCACAAGAGCTGCTGGTGCAACGACGCCCCCTGCAGACTTGCGGCCAATGGGCTGCCAGCAGGGGGTGTCAATCAACCCGATCTGAGCAGGTGGACAGGTTATGGAGCAGCGGTCTTTGTGACCGCTGCTTCATAACTGCTGTTTCTGGCGAGCCTGCAGGCTCGCCAGAAACACGGGGCATCAAGCTCCATTCGGGGCTTGATAAATATGCCCCAGGGAGTGAGAGAACACAAGAAACACACAGGGAGAGAGAGAAAAAAAGGAAAACACAGGGGGAGAGAGAAAACAAGAAACACACAGGGGGAGAGAGAAAACAAGAAACACACAGGGGGAGAGAGAAAACAAGAAACACACAGGGGGAGAGAGAAAACAAGGAGCAAACAGGGAGAGAGAGAAAACAAGGAACACACAGAGAGACAGTGAAAACAAGCAACATATAGGGAGAGAGAGAGAAAACAATAAAAACACAGGGAGAGAAAAAAAACAAGGAATACACAGGGAGTGAGCAAAAGCAAGGGACACACAGGGAGAGAAAAAAATAAGAAACACACAGGGAGAAAGAGTGAAAACAAGAAACACACAGGGAGAGAAAACAAGAAACACACAGGGAGAGAAAACAAGATACACACAGGGAGAGAAAACAAGAAACACACAGGGAGAGAAAACAAGATACACACAGGGAGAGAAAACAAGAAACACACAGGGAGAGAAAACAAGAAACACACAGGGAGAGAAAACAAGATACACACAGGGAGAGAAAACAAGAAACACACAGGGAGAGAGAGAAAACAAGGAACACACAGGGAGAGAGAGAAAACAAGGAACACACAGGGAGAGAAAACAAGAAACACACAGGGAGAGAAAACAAGAAACACACAGGGAGAGAGAGAAAACAAGGAACACACAGGGAGAGAGAGAAAACAAGGAACACACAGGGAGAGAGAGTAAACAAGGAACACACAGGGAGAGAGAGTAAACAAGGAACACACAGGGAGAGAGAGAAAACAAGGAACACACAGGGAGAGAGAGTAAACAAGGAACACACAGGGAGAGAGAGAAAACAAGGAACACACAGGGAGAGAGAGTAAACAAGGAACACACAGGGAGAGAGAGTAAACAAGGAACACACAGGGAGAGAGAGTAAACAAGGAACACACAGAGAGAGAGAGTAAACAAGGAACACACAGGGAGAGAGAGAAAACAAGGAACACACAGGGAGAGAGAGTAAACAAGGAACACACAGGGAGAGAGAGTAAACAAGGAACACACAGGGAGAGAGAGTAAACAAGAAACTCACAGGGAGAGAGAGAAAACAAGGAACACACAGGGAGAGAGAGTAAACAAGAAACTCACAGGGAGAGAGAGAAAACAAATAACAGACAGGGAGTGAGAGAAAACAAGAAACTCACAGGGAGAGAGAGAAAACAAGAAACACACAGAGAGAGAAAACAGGGAACACACAGGGAGAGAGAGAAAACAAGGAACACACAGGGAGAGAGAGAAAACAAGGAACACACAGGGAGAGAGAGTAAACAAGGAACACACAGGGAGAGGGAGAAAACAAGGAACACACAGGGAGAGAGAGTAAACAAGGAACAAGCAGGGAGAGAGAATAAACAAGGAACACACAGGGAGAGAGAGTAAACAAGAAACTCACAGGGAGAGAGAGAAAACAAATAACAGACAGGGAGAGAGAGAAAACAAGAAACTCACAGGGAGAGAGAGAAAACAAGAAACTCACAGGGAGAGAGAGAAAACAGGGAACACACAGGGAGAGAGAGAAAACAAGGAACACACAGGGAGAGAGAGTAAACAAGGAACACACAGGGAGAGAGAGTAAACAAGGAACACACAGGGAGAGAGAGTAAACAAGGAACACACAGGGAGAGAGAGTAAACAAGGAACACACAGGGAGAGAGAGAAAACAAGGAACACACAGGGAGAGAGAGTAAACAAGGAACACACAGGGAGAGAGAGAAAACAAGGAACACACAGGGAGAGAGAGTAAACAAGGAACACACAGGGAGAGAGAGAGAAAACAAGGAACACACAGGGAGAGAGAGTAAACAAGGAACACACAGGGAGAGAGAGAAAACAAGGAACACACAGGGAGAGAGAGAAAACAAGGAACACACAGGGAGAGAGAGAAAACAAGGAACACACAGGGAGAGAGAGAAAACAGGGAACACACAGGGAGAGAGAGAAAACAGGAAACACACAGGGAGAGAGAGAAAACAAGGAACACACAGGGAGAGAGAGAAAACAAGGAACACACAGGGAGAGAGAGAAAACAAGGAACACACAGGGAGAGAGAGAAAACAAGGAACACACAGGGAGAGAGAAATCAAGAAACAGACAGAGGCCTCTATTTAACAAGGTCTGGCGGACCTGATCCGACAGTGCGGATCAGGTCCGCCAGACCTCGCTGAATAAGGAGAGCAATACGCTCTCCCTATTGAGCATTGCACCAGCAGCTCACAAGAGCTGCTGGTGAAACGCCGCCCACTGCAGACTCGTGGCCAATGGGCCGCCAGCAGGGAGGTTTCAATCAACCCGATCGTACTGGATCGGCTTGATTTCCGGCGATGTCTGTCCGCCTGCTCAGAGCAGGCGGACAGGTTATGGAGCAGCGGTCTTTGTGACCGCTGCTTCATACCTGACGGGCTTGAGAGATAGGCCCCAGAGAGAGAGAGAGTGAGAGAAAAAACAAGAAACTCACAGGGAGAGAGAAAACAAGTAACACACAGGAAGAGAGAAAACAAGTAACAGACAGGGAGAGAGAAAACAAGAAACACACAGGGAGAGAGAAAACAAGTAACACACAGGGAGAGAGAAAACAAGTAACACACAGGGAGAGAGAGAAAACAAGGAACTCACAGGGAGAGAGAGAAAACAAGTAACACACAGGGAGAGAGAAAACAAGGAACTCACAGGGAGAGAGAGAAAACAAGTAACACACAGGGAGAGAGAAAACAAGGAACTCACAGGGAGAGAGAGAAAACAAGGAACTCACAGGGAGAGAGAAAAAAAGAAACAGAAAGGGAGGGAGAGAGAAAACAAGGAACACACAGGGAGAGAGAAAACAAGGAACACACAGGGAGAGAGAAAACAAGAAACAGAAAGGGAGAGAGAGAGAAAACAAGGAACACACAGCGGCCCCAATTTATCAAAGTCTGGTGGACCTGATCCGACAGTACGGATCAGGTCCGCCAGACCTCGCTGAATTCAGCATCGCACCAGCAGCTCACAAGAGCTGCTGGTGCAACGACGCCCCCTCCAGACTTGCGGCCAATGGGCTGCCAGCAGGGGGTGTCAAACAACCCGATCTGAGCAGGTGGACAGGTTATGGAGCAGCGGTCTTTGTGACCAATGCTCCATAACTGCTGTTTCTGGCGAGCCTGCAGGCTCGCCAGAAACACGGGGCATCAAGCTCCATTCGGAGCTTGATAAATATGCCCCAGGGGGTGAGAGAACACAAGAAACACACAGGGAGAGAGAGAAAAAAAGGAAAACACAGGGAGAGAGAGAAAACAAGAAACACACAGGGGGAGAGAGAAAACAAGAAACACACAGGGGAGAGAGAAAACAAGAAACACACAGGGGGAGAGAGAAAACAAGGAGCAAACAGGGAGAGAGAGAAAACAAGGAACACACAGGGAGAGAGAGTAAACAAGAAACTCACAGGGAGAGAGAGAAAACAAATAACAGACAGGGAGAGAGAGAAAACAAGGAACACACAGGGAGAGAGAGAAAACAAGGAACACACAGGGAGAGAGAGAAAACAAGGAACACACAGGGAGAGAAAACAAGAAACACACAGGGAGAGAAAACAAGAAACACACAGGGAGAGAGAGAAAACAAGGAACACACAGGGAGAGAGAGAAAACAAGGAACACACAGGGAGAGAGAGTAAACAAGGAACACACAGGGAGAGAGAGTAAACAAGGAACACACAGGGAGAGAGAGAAAACAAGGAACACACAGGGAGAGAGAGTAAACAAGGAACACACAGGGAGAGAGAGAAAACAAGGAACACACAGGGAGAGAGAGTAAACAAGGAACACACAGGGAGAGAGAGTAAACAAGGAACACACAGGGAGAGAGAGTAAACAAGGAACACACAGAGAGAGAGAGTAAACAAGGAACACACAGGGAGAGAGAGAAAACAAGGAACACACAGGGAGAGAGAGTAAACAAGGAACACACAGGGAGAGAGAGTAAACAAGGAACACACAGGGAGAGAGAGTAAACAAGAAACTCACAGGGAGAGAGAGAAAACAAGGAACACACAGGGAGAGAGAGTAAACAAGAAACTCACAGGGAGAGAGAGAAAACAAATAACAGACAGGGAGTGAGAGAAAACAAGAAACTCACAGGGAGAGAGAGAAAACAAGAAACACACAGAGAGAGAAAACAGGGAACACACAGGGAGAGAGAGAAAACAAGGAACACACAGGGAGAGAGAGAAAACAAGGAACACACAGGGAGAGAGAGTAAACAAGGAACACACAGGGAGAGGGAGAAAACAAGGAACACACAGGGAGAGAGAGTAAACAAGGAACAAGCAGGGAGAGAGAATAAACAAGGAACACACAGGGAGAGAGAGTAAACAAGAAACTCACAGGGAGAGAGAGAAAACAAATAACAGACAGGGAGAGAGAGAAAACAAGAAACTCACAGGGAGAGAGAGAAAACAAGAAACTCACAGGGAGAGAGAGAAAACAGGGAACACACAGGGAGAGAGAGAAAACAAGGAACACACAGGGAGAGAGAGTAAACAAGGAACACACAGGGAGAGAGAGTAAACAAGGAACACACAGGGAGAGAGAGTAAACAAGGAACAAGCAGGGAGAGAGAATAAACAAGGAACACACAGGGAGAGAGAGTAAACAAGAAACTCACAGGGAGAGAGAGAAAACAAATAACAGACAGGGAGAGAGAGAAAACAAGAAACTCACAGGGAGAGAGAGAAAACAAGAAACTCACAGGGAGAGAGAGAAAACAGGGAACACACAGGGAGAGAGAGAAAACAAGGAACACACAGGGAGAGAGAGTAAACAAGGAACACACAGGGAGAGAGAGTAAACAAGGAACACACAGGGAGAGAGAGTAAACAAGGAACACACAGGGAGAGAGAGTAAACAAGGAACACACAGGGAGAGAGAGAAAACAAGGAACACACAGTGAGAGAGAGTAAACAAGGAACACACAGGGAGAGAGAGAAAACAAGGAACACACAGGGAGAGAGAGTAAACAAGGAACACACAGGGAGAGAGAGAGAAAACAAGGAACACACAGGGAGAGAGAGTAAACAAGGAACACACAGGGAGAGAGAGAAAACAAGGAACACACAGGGGAGAGAGAGAAAACAAGGAACACACAGGGAGAGAGAGAAAACAAGGAACACACAGGGAGAGAGAGAAAACAGGGAACACACAGGGAGAGAGAGAAAACAGGAAACACACAGGGAGAGAGAGAAAACAAGGAACACACAGGGAGAGAGAGAAAACAAGGAACACACAGGGAGAGAGAGAAAACAAGGAACACACAGGGAGAGAGAGAGAAAACAAGGAACACACAGGGAGAGAGAAATCAAGAAACAGACAGAGGCCTCTATTTAACAAGGTCTGGCGGACCTGATCCGACAGTGCGGATCAGGTCCGCCAGACCTCGCTGAATACGGAGAGCAATACGCTCTCCCTATTGAGCATTGCACCAGCAGCTCACAAGAGCTGCTGGTGAAACGCCGCCCACTGCAGACTCGTGGCCAATGGGCCGCCAGCAGGGAGGTTTCAATCAACCCGATCGTACTGGATCGGCTTGATTTCCGGCGATGTCTGTCCGCCTGCTCAGAGCAGGCGGACAGGTTATGGAGCAGCGGTCTTTGTGACCGCTGCTTCATACCTGACGGGCTTGAGAGATAGGCCCCAGAGAGAGAGAGAGTGAGAGAAAAAACAAGAAACTCACAGGGAGAGAGAAAACAAGTAACACACAGGAAGAGAGAAAACAAGTAACAGACAGGGAGAGAGAAAACAAGAAACACACAGGGAGAGAGAAAACAAGTAACACACAGGGAGAGAGAAAACAAGTAACACACAGGGAGAGAGAGAAAACAAGGAACTCACAGGGAGAGAGAGAAAACAAGTAACACACAGGGAGAGAGAAAACAAGTAACACACAGGGAGAGAGAAAACAAGGAACTCACAGGGAGAGAGAGAAAACAAGTAACACACAGGGAGAGAGAAAACAAGGAACTCACAGGGAGAGAGAGAAAACAAGGAACTCACAGGGAGAGAGAAAAAAAGAAACAGAAAGGGAGGGAGAGAGAAAACAAGGAACACACAGGGAGAGAGAAAACAAGGAACACACAGGGAGAGAGAAAACAAGAAACAGAAAGGGAGAGAGAGAGAAAACAAGGAACACACAGCGGCCCCAATTTATCAAAGTCTGGTGGACCTGATCCGACAGTACGGATCAGGTCCGCCAGACCTCGCTGAATTCAGCATCGCACCAGCAGCTCACAAGAGCTGCTGGTGCAACGACGCCCCCTCCAGACTTGCGGCCAATGGGCTGCCAGCAGGGGGTGTCAAACAACCCGATCTGAGCAGGTGGACAGGTTATGGAGCAGCGGTCTTTGTGACCAATGCTCCATAACTGCTGTTTCTGGCGAGCCTGCAGGCTCGCCAGAAACACGGGGCATCAAGCTCCATTCGGAGCTTGATAAATATGCCCCAGGGAGTGAGAGAACACAAGAAACACACAGGGAGAGAGAGAAAAAAAGGAAAACACAGGGAGAGAGAGAAAACAAGAAACACACAGGGGGAGAGAGAAAACAAGAAACACACAGGGGGAGAGAGAAAACAAGAAACACACAGGGGGAGAGAGAAAACAAGGAGCAAACAGGGAGAGAGAGAAAACAAGGAACACACAGGGAGAGAGAGTAAACAAGAAACTCACAGGGAGAGAGAGAAAACAAATAACAGACAGGGAGAGAGAGAAAACAAGGAACACACAGGGAGAGAGAGAAAACAAGGAACACACAGGGAGAGAGAGTAAACAAGGAACACACAGGGAGAGAGAGAAAACAAGGAACACACAGGGGGAGAGAGAAAACAAGAAACACACAAGGGGAGAGAGAAAACAAGGAGCAAACAGGGAGAGAGAGAAAACAAGGAACACACAGGGAGAGAGAGTAAACAAGGAACACACAGGGAGAGAGAGTAAACAAGAAACTCACAGGGAGAGAGAGAAAACAAGGAACACACAGGGAGAGAGAGTAAACAAGAAACTCACAGGGAGAGAGAGAAAACAAATAACAGACAGGGAGTGAGAGAAAACAGGGAACACACAGGGAGAGAGAGAAAACAAGGAACACACAGGGAGAGAGAGTAAACAAGGAACACACAGGGAGAGAGAGTAAACAAGGAACACACAGGGAGAGAGAGTAAACAAGGAACACACAGGGAGAGAGAGTAAACAAGGAACACACAGGGAGAGAGAGAAAACAAGGAACACACAGGGAGAGAGAGTAAACAAGGAACACACAGGGAGAGAGAGAAAACAAGGAACACACAGGGAGAGAGAGTAAACAAGGAACACACAGGGAGAGAGAGAGAAAACAAGGAACACACAGGGAGAGAGAGTAAACAAGGAACACACAGGGAGAGAGAGAAAACAAGGAACACACAGGGAGAGAGAGAAAACAAGGAGCAAACAGGGAGAGAGAGAAAACAAGGAACACACAGGGAGAGAGAGAAAACAGGGAACACACAGGGAGAGAGAGAAAACAGGAAACACACAGGGAGAGAGAGAAAACAAGGAACACACAGGGAGAGAGAGAAAACAAGGAACACACAGGGAGAGAGAGAAAACAAGGAACACACAGGGAGAGAGAGAGAAAACAAGGAACACACAGGGAGAGAGAAATCAAGAAACAGACAGAGGCCTCTATTTAACAAGGTCTGGCGGACCTGATCCGACAGTGCGGATCAGGTCCGCCAGACCTCGCTGAATAAGGAGAGCAATACGCTCTCCCTATTGAGCATTGCACCAGCAGCTCACAAGAGCTGCTGGTGAAACGCCGCCCACTGCAGACTCGTGGCCAATGGGCCGCCAGCAGGGAGGTTTCAATCAACCCGATCGTACTGGATCGGCTTGATTTCCGGCGATGTCTGTCCGCCTGCTCAGAGCAGGCGGACAGGTTATGGAGCAGCGGTCTTTGTGACCGCTGCTTCATACCTGACGGGCTTGAGAGATAGGCCCCAGAGAGAGAGAGAGTGAGAGAGAAAACAAGAAACTCACAGGGAGAGAGAGAGAAAACAAGGAACACACAGGAAGAGAGAAAACAAGTAACAGACAGGGAGAGAGAAAACAAGAAACACACAGGGAGAGAGAAAACAAGTAACACACAGGGAGAGAGAAAACAAGTAACACACAGGGAGAGAGAGAAAACAAGGAACTCACAGGGAGAGAGAGAAAACAAGTAACACACAGGGAGAGAGAAAACAAGGAACTCACAGGGAGAGAGAGAAAACAAGTAACACACAGGGAGAGAGAAAACAAGGAACTCACAGGGAGAGAGAGAAAACAAGGAACTCACAGGGAGAGAGAAAAAAAGAAACAGAAAGGGAGGGAGAGAGAAAACAAGGAACACACAGGGAGAGAGAAAACAAGGAACACACAGGGAGAGAGAAAACAAGAAACAGAAAGGGAGAGAGAGAGAAAACAAGGAACACACAGCGGCCCCCAATTTATCAAAGTCTGGTGGACCTGATCCGACAGTACGGATCAGGTCCGCCAGACCTCGCTGAATTCAGCATCGCACCAGCAGCTCACAAGAGCTGCTGGTGCAACGACGCCCCCCTCCAGACTTGCGGCCAATGGGCTGCCAGCAGGGGGGTGTCAAACAACCCGATCTGAGCAGGTGGACAGGTTATGGAGCAGCGGTCTTTGTGACCAATGCTCCATAACTGCTGTTTCTGGCGAGCCTGCAGGCTCGCCAGAAACACGGGGCATCAAGCTCCATTCGGAGCTTGATAAATATGCCCCAGGGGGTGAGAGAACACAAGAAACACACAGGGAGAGAGAGAAAAAAAGGAAAACACAGGGAGAGAGAGAAAACAAGAAACACACAGGGGGAGAGAGAAAACAAGAAACACACAGGGGGAGAGAGAAAACAAGAAACACACAGGGGGAGAGAGAAAACAAGGAGCAAACAGGGAGAGAGAGAAAACAAGGAACACACAGGGAGAGAGAGTAAACAAGAAACTCACAGGGAGAGAGAGAAAACAAATAACAGACAGGGAGAGAGAGAAAACAAGGAACACACAGGGAGAGAGAGAAAACAAGGAACACACAGGGAGAGAGAGAAAACAAGGAACACACAGGGAGAGAAAACAAGAAACACACAGGGAGAGAAAACAAGAAACACACAGGGAGAGAGAGAAAACAAGGAACACACAGGGAGAGAGAGAAAACAAGGAACACACAGGGAGAGAGAGTAAACAAGGAACACACAGGGAGAGAGAGTAAACAAGGAACACACAGGGAGAGAGAGAAAACAAGGAACACACAGGGAGAGAGAGTAAACAAGGAACACACAGGGAGAGAGAGAAAACAAGGAACACACAGGGAGAGAGAGTAAACAAGGAACACACAGGGAGAGAGAGTAAACAAGGAACACACAGGGAGAGAGAGTAAACAAGGAACACACAGAGAGAGAGAGTAAACAAGGAACACACAGGGAGAGAGAGAAAACAAGGAAACACACAGGGAGAGAGAGTAAACAAGGAACACACAGGGAGAGAGAGTAAACAAGGAACACACAGGGAGAGAGAGTAAACAAGAAACTCACAGGGAGAGAGAGAAAACAAGGAACACACAGGGAGAGAGAGTAAACAAGAAACTCACAGGGAGAGAGAGAAAACAAATAACAGACAGGGAGTGAGAGAAAACAAGAAACTCACAGGGAGAGAGAGAAAACAAGAAACACACAGAGAGAGAAAACAGGGAACACACAGGGAGAGAGAGAAAACAAGGAACACACAGGGAGAGAGAGAAAACAAGGAACACACAGGGAGAGAGAGTAAACAAGGAACACACAGGGAGAGAGAGAAAACAAGGAACACACAGGGAGAGAGAGTAAACAAGGAACAAGCAGGGAGAGAGAATAAACAAGGAACACACAGGGAGAGAGAGTAAACAAGAAACTCACAGGGAGAGAGAGAAAACAAATAACAGACAGGGAGAGAGAGAAAACAAGAAACTCACAGGGAGAGAGAGAAAACAAGAAACTCACAGGGAGAGAGAGAAAACAGGGAACACACAGGGAGAGAGAGAAAACAAGGAACACACAGGGAGAGAGAGTAAACAAGGAACACACAGGGAGAGAGAGTAAACAAGGAACACACAGGGAGAGAGAGTAAACAAGGAACAAGCAGGGAGAGAGAATAAACAAGGAACACACAGGGAGAGAGAGTAAACAAGAAACTCACAGGGAGAGAGAGAAAACAAATAACAGACAGGGAGAGAGAGAAAACAAGAAACACACAGGGAGAGAGAGAAAACAAGAAACTCACAGGGAGAGAGAGAAAACAGGGAACACACAGGGAGAGAGAGAAAACAAGGAACACACAGGGAGAGAGAGTAAACAAGGAACACACAGGGAGAGAGAGGTAAACAAGGAACACACAGGGAGAGAGAGTAAACAAGGAACACACAGGGAGAGAGAGTAAACAAGGAACACACAGGGAGAGAGAGAAAACAAGGAACACACAGTGAGAGAGAGTAAACAAGGAACACACAGGGAGAGAGAGAAAACAAGGAACACACAGGGAGAGAGAGTAAACAAGGAACACACAGGGAGAGAGAGAGAAAACAAGGAACACACAGGGAGAGAGAGTAAACAAGGAACACACAGGGAGAGAGAGAAAACAAGGAACACACAGGGAGAGAGAGAAAACAAGGAACACACAGGGAGAGAGAGAAAACAAGGAACACACAGGGAGAGAGAGAAAACAGGGAACACACAGGGAGAGAGAGAAAACAGGAAACACACAGGGAGAGAGAGAAAACAAGGAACACACAGGGGAGAGAGAAAACAAGGAACACACAGGGAGAGAGAGAAAACAAGGAACACACAGGGAGAGAGAGAGAAAACAAGGAACACACAGGGAGAGAGAAATCAAGAAACAGACAGAGGCCTCTATTTAACAAGGTCTGGCGGACCTGATCCGACAGTGCGGATCAGGTCCGCCAGACCTCGCTGAATACGGAGAGCAATACGCTCTCCCTATTGAGCATTGCACCAGACAGCTCACAAGAGCTGCTGGTGAAACGCCGCCCACTGCAGACTCGTGGCCAATGGGCCGCCAGCAGGGAGGTTTCAATCAACCCGATCGTACTGGATCGGCTTGATTTCCGGCGATGTCTGTCCGCCTGCCTCAGAGCAGGCGGACATGTTATGGAGCAGCGGTCTTTGTGACCGCTGCTTCATACCTGACGGGCTTGAGAGATAGGCCCCAGAGAGAGAGAGAGTGAGAGAAAAAACAAGAAACTCACAGGGAGAGAGAAAACAAGTAACACACAGGGAGAGAGAAAACAAGTAACACACAGGGAGAGAGAAAACAAGAAACACACAGGGAGAGAGAAAACAAGTAACACACAGGGAGAGAGAAAACAAGTAACACACAGGGAGAGAGAGAAAACAAGGAACTCACAGGGAGAGAGAGAAAACAAGTAACACACAGGGAGAGAGAAAACAAGTAACACACAGGGAGAGAGAAAACAAGGAACTCACAGGGAGAGAGAGAAAACAAGTAACACACAGGGAGAGAGAAAACAAGGACTCACAGGGAGAGAGAGAAAACAAGGAACACACAGGGAGAGAGAAAACAAGAAACAGAAAGGGAGGGAGAGAGAAAACAAGGAACACACAGGGAGAGAGAAAACAAGGAACACACAGGGAGAGAGAAAACAAGAAACAGAAAGGGAGAGAGAGAGAAAACAAGGAACACACAGCGGCCCCAATTTATCAAAGTCTGGTGGACCTGATCCGACAGTACGGATCAGGTCCGCCAGACCTCGCTGAATTCAGCATCGCACCAGCAGCTCACAAGAGCTGCTGGTGCAACGACGCCCCCTCCAGACTTGCGGCCAATGGGCTGCCAGCAGGGGGTGTCAAACAACCCGATCTGAGCAGGTGGACAGGTTATGGAGCAGCGGTCCTTTGTGACCAATGCTCCATAATGCTGTTTCTGGCGAGCCTGCAGGCTCGCCAGAAACACGGGGCATCAAGCTCCATTCGGAGCTTGATAAATATGCCCCAGGGAGTGAGAGAACACAAGAAACACACAGGGAGAGAGAGAAAACAAGGAACACACAGGGAGAGAGAAAACAAGAAACACACAGGGGAGAGAGAGAAAACAAGAAACACACAGGGGGAGAGAGAAAACAAGAAACACACAGGGGGAGAGAGAAAACAAGGAGCAAACAGGGAGAGAGAGAAAACAAGGAACACACAGGGAGAGAGAGTAAACAAGAAACTCACAGGGAGAGAGAGAAAACAAATAACAGACAGGGAGAGAGAGAAAACAAGGAACACACAGGGAGAGAGAGAGAAAACAAGGAACACACAGGGAGAGAGAGTAAACAAGGAACACACAGGGAGAGAGAGAAAACAAGGAACACACAGGGGGAGAGAGAAAACAAGAAACACACAAGGTGAGAGAGAAAACAAGGAGCAAACAGGGAGAGAGAGAAAACAAGGAACACACAGGGAGAGAGAGTAAACAAGAAACTCACAGGGAGAGAGAGAAAACAAATAACAGACAGGGAGAGAGAGTAAACAAGGAACACACAGGGAGAGAGAGAAAACAAGGAACACACAGGGAGAGAGAGTAAACAAGGAACACACAGGGAGAGAGAGAAAACAAGGAACACACAGGGAGAGAGAGTAAACAAGAAACACACAGGGAGAGAGAGTAAACAAGGAACACACAGGGAGAGAGAGTAAACAAGAAACTCACAGGGAGAGAGAGAAAACAAGGAACACACAGGGAGAGAGAGTAAACAAGAAACTCACAGGGAGAGAGAGAAAACAAATAACAGACAGGGAGAGAGAGAAAACAAGAAACTCACAGGGAGAGAGAGAAAACAAGAAACACACAGAGAGAGAAAACAGGGAACACATAGGGAGAGAGAGAAAACAAGGAACACACAGGGAGAGAGAGAAAACAAGGAACACACAGGGAGAGAGAGAAAACAAGAAACTCACAGGGAGAGAGAGAAAACAAGAAACACACAGAGAGAGAAAACAGGGAACACATAGGGAGAGAGAGAAAACAAGGAACACACAGGGAGAGAGAGAAAACAAGGAACACACAGGAAGAGAGAGAAAACAAGGAACACACAGGGAGAGAGAGAAAACAAGGAACACACAGGGAGAGAGAGAAAACAAGGAACACACAGGGAGAGAGAGAAAACAAGGAACACACAGGGAGAGAGAGTAAACAAGGAACTGACAGGGAGAGAGAGAAAACAAGAAACTCACAGGGAGAGAGAGAAAACAAGAAACACACAGAGAGAGAAAACAGGGAACACACAGGGAGAGAGATAAAAGAAGGAACACACAGGGAGAGAGAGAAAACAAGGAACACACAGGGAGAGAGAGTAAACAAGGAACACACAGGGAGAGAGAGTAAACAAGGAACACACAGGGAGAGAGAGAAAACAAGGAACACACAGGGAGAGAGAGTAAACAAGGAACACACAGGGAGAGAGAGTAAACAAGGAACACACAGGGAGAGAGAGTAAACAAGAAACTCACAGGGAGTGAGAGAAAACAAATAACAGACAGGGAGAGAGAGAAAACAAGAAACTCACAGTGAGAGAGAGAAAACAAGAAACACACAGAGAGAGAAAACAGGGAACACACAGGGAGAGAGAGAAAACAAGGAACACACAGGGAGAGAGAGAGAAAACAAAGAACACACAATGAGAGAGAGTAAACTGTTATTTGTTTTCTCTCTCTCCCTGTGAGTTTCTTGTTTACTCTCTCTCCCTGTGTGTTCCTTGTTTTCTCTCTCTCCCTGTGTGTTCCTTGTTTACTCTCTCTCCCTGTGTGTTCCTTGTTTACCTCGCTGAATACGGAGAGCAATACGCTCTCCCTATTGAGCATTGCACCAGCAGCTCACAAGAGCTGCTGGTGCAACGCCGCCCACTGCAGACTCGTGGCCAATGGGCCGCCAGCAGGGAGGTTTCAATCAACCCGATCGTACTGGATCGGGTTGATTTCCGGCGATGTCTGTCCGCCTGCTCAGAGCAGGCGGACAGGTTATGGAGCAGCGGTCTTTGTGACCGCTGCTTCATACCTGACGGGCTTGATAGATAGGCCCCAGAGAGAGAGAGAGAGAGAGAGAAAAAACAAGAAACTCACAGGGAGAGAGAGAAAACAAGCCTATACTGACATGATCCATACCGCAATCTGAGACCAGTAGTTATGGATTTTGCAAAACAAAAATGTTTCACAAAATTCATAACTGTAATGTTACAAAGTACACTAACACCCATAAACTACCTATTAACCTTTAAACCACTACCCTCCCACATCGCGACTATTAAATAAACCTATTAACCCCTAATCTTCCGCCCACCCACATCAAGAGCACTATATAAACCTATTAACCCCTAAACTGCCGGCCCCCAACATCGCCAGCACTATAATAAAGCATGAACCCTTAAACCGCCAGCCCCCCACATCGCAACTAATAAACTAAACCTATTAACCCCTAAACTGCCAGCCCCCACATCACAACTAATAAACTATTCTTATTAACTCCCAAACCACCGGCCCCCACATCGCAACTAATAAATTAAACCTATTAACCCCTAAGCCACCAGCCCCCCACATCACAAAACACTAAATTAAACTATTAACCCCTAAACCTAACACCCCCCCTAACTTTAAATTAAAAGTTAAAATAACTATTCTAATAAAATAAAATAAACTACAACTTAAAAATTCTAAATTACACATTTAAATAAACCTATTACTACGAAAAAATTAAAAAAATCTAACATTACAAAAAAAACTAAAGATTACAAAAAATAAAAAAATAAATTATCCAAAATAATAAAAATTACAACTAATCTAATAGCCCTATAAAAACAAAAAAGCCACCCCAAAATAAAAACACCCCCTAACCAACAATAAATTACTTAAGTGCCCTAAGTTAAACAGCTCTTTTACCTAAAAATACTAAGTCCCCCCTAATAGTAAACCCCCCCACCCAACCAACCTCCCCAAAAAAAGTCTAAAAAAAAATAAGCTACCCATTGTCCCTAAAGCGGCATTTGTATGGACATCAGCTCTTTTACAATCAGCTCTGTTACTGCCCACAGCCCTAATCTAAAAAAAAAATCCTAACACTAACCCCAGGAAATCTACTCATGGAGCGCGGATCTGTGGAGGCGCGGAGCACCGTCGCCGGCACGGACATCCAGTGTGGAGGATCCTCTTCATATGATCACCGCTGTACACTGAAGCTTGAATGCTGCCTGGATGAAGATGGAAGTCTGGACATCCATCTTCATCCAGACGGCAAGAAGTCTTTATCCAAACGGCAACATCTACATCGATCGCAGGGCATCTTCTATCTTCATCCTGGCTGATTTAAACAGCCAGTAGGATTTCAGTAGCTCTCATCCTATTGGTAGGCTGACCATATTGCCGCTTTAAAAGGGACACATATGAAAAATACATATATCAGGGTTCTTATACAAAACATTTCTTTAAACAGCCCTGAAAATAGCCCTGGCATATGTATTTTTCATAAGTGTTCCTTTTTAAAGTGGCAATATGGTCACCCTACCTATTGGCTGATTTGAAAATGTCAGCCAATAGGAATGCAAGGTACCCTATTTTTAAACGGGTAATTTGCATTCAAGCTTCTGTGTACGGTGATGATCGTATGAAGAGGATCCTCCACGCTGGATGTCCGTGCCGCAGGCGTCAATGCTCCGCGCCTCCACAGATCCGCGCCATTGGGATGAAGATAGAAGATGCCCCGTGATGGATATTGATGTCGCCGCCTGGGTGAAGATGGATGTCCGGACTTCAGGAACTGTGAGGAGATTTAATATGGTTAGTGTTAGGTTTTTTTGTTGTTGGTTTTTTTTTTAGATTAGGGCTTTGGGCAGTAAAAGAGCTGATTGTAAAAGAGCCGATTGTAAAAGAGCCGATTGCCCTTTTAAGGTTTTTTTTTTAGACTTATTTTTTTTTATTTTGGGGGGCTTTTTTGTTTTTATAGGGGTTTTAGTTTAGGTTTAATTTTTATTATTTTGGATCATTTCGTTTTTTATTTTTATAATCTTAGTGTTTTTTAATTTTTGTAATTTTAGGTTGTTGTTTTTTGTAATGTTATATATTTTTTATTTTTTTCGTAGTGTTAGGTTTATTTAATCATGTAATTTAGGATTTTTACTTTTTATTTTATTTTATTAGAATAGTTATGTTATGTTAGTTTATAGTTTAATCTTAGTTTTTTTTTTATTTCACAGGTAAGATTTTATTTACGATGTGGGGGGCTGGCAGTTTAGGGGTTAATAGCTTTATTTAGTTTTGGTGATGTCGGGGGCGGCAGATTAGGGGTTATTCATTTTATTTAGTGTCTGCGATGTCGGGGAGTGGTGGATTAGGGGTTAATAACTTTAGTGTCAGTGATTTCGGGGGCAGCGGATTAGGGGTTAAATATTTTATTTAGTGTCGGGGAGCAGAGGATTAGGGGTGTTTAGACTAGGAGTTTATGTAAAGGTGTTAGGTTTTAACGTAACTTTCCCCATATTCATCAATGGAGATTGCGTGATCGCAGGTGTTAGTTTTTTTCTGACATCTTCTCCCCATTGATGTCTATTGGGAAAAGCGTGCATGAGCACGTAAAGTCAGGCTTTGGGTTTTGTGCGTTATGGAGCTTAACGCTCCATACCGCACAACAAGAGAAGGTTTTTTTTTAGTAACTCGTAATGACATTGCTATGGAAAGTGCGATAAACCTAATTTTTTTGCATTATTTACACACCCAGTATAGCGCAAAACTTGTAGGCCTAGATTTAGAGTTGGGCGGTAGCCGTCAAAACCAGCGTTAGAGGCTCCTAACGCTGGTTTTAGGCTACCGCCGGTATTTGGAGTCAGTCAGGAAAGGGTCTAACGCTCACTTTGCAGCCGCGACTTTTCCATACCGCAGATCCCCTTACGTCAATTGTGTATCCTACCTTTTCAATGGGATCTTTCTAACGCCGTTATTTAGAGTCGTGGCTGAAGTGAGCGTTAGAAATCTAACGACAAAACTCCAGCCGCAGAAAAAAGTCAGTAGTTAAGAGCTTTCTGGGCTAACGCCGGTTTATAAAGCTCTTAACTACTGTGCTCTAAAGTACACTAACACCCATAAACTACCTATGTACCCCTAAACAGAGGCCCCCCCACATCGCCGCCGCTCTATAAAAACTTTTTAACCCCTAATCTTCTGCTCCGTACACTGCCGCCAACTACGTTATCCCTATGTACCCCTAATCTGCTGCCCCTAACACCGCCGACCCCTATATTATATTTATTAACCCCTAATCTGCCCCCCTCAACGTCGCCTCCACCTACCTACACTTATTAACCCCTAATCTGCTGACCGGATCTTGCCGCTACTATAATAAAGTTATTAACCCCTAATCCGCCTCACTCCCGCCTCAATAACCCTATAATAAATAGTATTAACCCCTAATCTGCCCTCCCTAACATCGCCGACACCTAACTTAAATTATTAACCCCTAATCTGCCGACCTAATCTCGTCGCTACTGTAATAAATGTATTAACCCCTAAAGCTAAGTCTAACCCTAACACTAACACCCCCCTAAGTTAAATATAATTTAAATCTAACGAAATAAATTAACTCTTATTAAATAAATTATTCCTATTTAAAGCTAAATACTTACCTGTAAAATAAACCCTAATATAGCTACAATATAAATTATAATTATATTATAGCTATTTTAGGATTTATATTTATTTTACAGGTAACTTTGTATTTATTTTAAACCAGGTACAATAGCTATTAAATAGTTAAGAACTATTTAATAGCTAAAATAGTTAAAATAATTACAAAATTACCTGTAAAATAAATCCTAAACCTAAGTTACAATTAAACCTAACACTACACTATCAATAAATTAATTAAATAAAATACCTACAATTATCTACAATTAAACCTAACACTACACTATCAATAAATTAATTAAATACAATACCTACAAATAAATACATTTAAATAAACTAACTAAAGTACACAAAATAAAAAAGAACTAAGTTACAAAAAATAAAAAAATATTTACAATATCTACAAACATAAGAAAAATATTACAACAATTTTAAACTAATTACACCTACTCTAAGCCCCCTAATAAAATAACAAAGCCGCCCAAAATAAAAAATGCCCTACCCTATTCTAAATTACAAAAGTTCAAAGCTCTTTTACCTTACCAGCCCTGAACAGGGCCCTTTGCGGGGCATGCCCCAAAGAATTCAGCTCTTTTGCCTGTAAAAAAACACATACAATACCCCCCCCCAACATTACAACCCACCACCCACATACCCCTAATATAACCCAAACCCCCCTTAAATAATCCTAACACTAAGCCCCTACCTTATCTTCACCTCGCCGGGTATCACCGATCGGTCCTGGCTCCAAAATCTTCATCCAACCCAAGCGGGGGCTGGCGATCCATAATCCTGTGGCTGAAGAGGTCCAGAAGAGGCTCCAAAGTCTTCATCCTATCCGGGAAAAAGAGACGATCCAGACCGGCAACCATCTTGATCCAAGCGGCATCTTCTATCTTCATCCGATGAGGAACGGCTCCATCGTGAAGACCTCCAGCGCGGACCAATCTTCTTCCTCCGACGTCCAACTGAAGAATGACGGTCTCCTTTAAGGGACGTCATCCAAGATGGCGTCCCTCGAATTCCGATTGGCTGATAGGATTCTATCAGCCAATCGGAATTAAGGTAGGAAAATTCTGATTGGCTGATGGAATCAGCCAATCAGAATCAAGTTCAATCCGATTGGCTGATCCAATCAGCCAATCAGATTGAGCTTGCATTCTATTGGCTGTTCCGATCAGCCAATAGAATGCGAGCTCAATCTGATTGGCTGATTGGATCAGCCAATCGGATTGAACTTGATTCTGATTGGCTGATTCCATCAGCCAATCAGAATTTTCCTACCTTAATTCCCGATTGGCTGACAGAATCCTAATCAGCCAATCGGAATTCGAGGGACGCCATCTTGGATTACGTCCCTTTAAAGGAACCGTCATTCTTCAGTTGGACGTCGGAGGAAGAAGATTGGTCCGCGCTGGAGGTCTTCACGATGGAGCCGTTCATCATCGGATGAAGATAGAAGATGCCGCTTGGATCAAGATGGTTGCCGGTCTGGATCGCCTCTTCTTCCTGGATAGGATGAAGACTTTGGAGCCTCTTCTGGACCTCTTCAGCCGCAGGATTATGGATCGCCAGCCCCCGCTTGGGTTGGATGAAGATTTTGGAGCCAGGACCGATCGGTGATACCCAGCGAGGTGAAGATAAGGTAGGAAGATCTTCAGGGGCTTAGTGTTAGGTTTATTTAAGGGGGGTTTGGGTTAGATTAGGGGTATGTGGGTGGTGGGTTGTAATGTTGGGGGGGGTATTGTATGTGTTTTTTTACAGACAAAAGAGCTGAATTCTTTGGGGCATGCCCCGCAAAGGGCCCTGTTCAGGGCTGGTAAGGTAAAAGAGCTTTTAACTTTTGTAATTTAGAATAGGGTAGGGCATTTTTTTATTTTGGGGGGCTTTGTTATTTTATTAGGGGGCTTAGAGTAGGTGTAATTAGTTTAAAATTGTTGTAATATTTTTTCTAATGTTTGTAAATATTTTTTTATTTTTTGTAACTTAGTTCTTTTTTATTTTTTGTACTTTAGTTAGTTTATTTAAATGTATTTATTTGTAGGTATTGTATTTAATTAATTTATTGATAGTGTAGTGTTAGGTTTAATTGTAGATAATTGTAGGTATTTTATTTAATTAATTTATTAATAGTGTAGTGTTGGGTTTAATTGTAACTTAGGTTAGGATTTATTTTACAGGTAATTTTGTAATTATTTTAACTATTTTAGCTATTAATAGATTCCTTAACTATTTAATAGCTATTGTACCTGGTTAAAATAAATATAAATCCTAAAATAGCTATAATATAATTATAATTTATATTGTAGCTATATTAGGATTTATTTTACAGGTAAGTATTTAGCTTTAAATAGGAATAATTTATTTAATAAGAGTTAATTTATTTCGTTAGATTTAAATTATATTTAACTTAGGGGGGTGTTAGTGTTAGGGTTAGACTTAGCTTTAGGGGTTAATACATTTATTAGAATAGCGGTGAGCTCCAGTCGGCATATTAGGGGTTAATGTTTGAAGTTTGGTGTCGGCGATGTTAGGGAGGGCAGATTAGGGGTTAATACTATTTATTATAGGGTTATTGAGGCGGGAGTGAGGCGGATTAGGGGTTAATAACTTTATTATAATAGCGGTGCGGTCCGCTCGGCAGATTAGGGGTTAATAAGTGTAGGCAGGTGGAGGCGACGTTGTGGGGGGCAGATTAGGGGTTAATAAATATAATATAGGGGTCGGCGGTGTTAGGGGCAGCAGATTAGGGGTACATAGGGATAATGTAAGTAGCGGCGGTTTACGGAGCGGCAGATTAGGGGTTAAAAAAAATATGCAGGTGTCAGCAATAGCGGGGGCGGCAGAATAGGGGTTAATAAGTGTAAGTTTAGGGGTGTTTAGACTCGGGGTACATGTTAGAGTGTTAGATGCAGACGTTGGAAGTGTTTCCCCATAGCAAACAATGGGGCTGCGTTAGGAGCTGAACGCGGCTTTTTTGCAGGTGTTAGGTTTTTTTTCCAGCTCAAACAGCCCCATTGTTTTCTATGGGGGAATCGTGCACGAGCACGTTTTTGAAGCTGGCCGCTCCGTAAGTACCGCTGGTATCGAGAGTTGAAGTTTCGGTAAATATGCTCTACGCTCCTTTTTTGGAGCCTAATGCAGCCATTCTGTGAACTCTAAATACCAGCGGTATTTAAAAGGTGCGGCCAGAAAAAAGCATGCGTAGCTAACGCACCCCTTTGGCCGCAAAACTCTAAATCTAGGCGGTAATCTTGCTGTTTGCTCTCTAATCTAGCCCAATTTGTTTGATTCTGTGCAGTACAAAACAACATTTGTTGAGTACGTTTTGAAGGTGGTTTTACAATAAATAATGAATAATTTTTTTGTGAACTAATTTATGTTTTTTGCCCTTTTGGGGCTGTATGAATTATATTTTGATCCATGGTATTTAGGTCAGTAATGTATGATTTACATGAATAGTGCTCTTCCTTCTTGGCACAATGACAGTGCCGTAAGACATCTCTGGGTTTGTTTTCTCACTAATGGTTAAACTGAAATATTTGTAATAACAAATAGAAAATAACAATATTGTCAGGTTTTTATCCTGTATTGAATTTGATGTATTCATAATAAAAATACCATCTCCGTTTAGTTGGGTTCGATTGTACAACAAACACGCTAGAGATGTCTTTATACAGGTATTATTAACAGTAACGGCTCCTACTGCTGCACCTAATAGCCACCCAGTGCGCAGCTTGGTAATGTCAACCATACAGCCATGACAATGCTTACTGTCTCATTAAATAAGAATTAAATAAATATAGGCAATATTACAAAAATAAATTAAAGGGCTTGTTTATGAAGTTTATATCTATTTTTGTTTTACCAAAAAGTTCCCATGGACGGCTACATAGTGTATATACCAATATGGCCCAAATATGTAACCAAAAATCACAGATTTGTAGGTGTTACTGGCAGATAGAGGAGTAAAATCACTGATCTGTATCTGTTACTGGCAGCTAGAGGGGTAAAATCACTGATCTGTATCTGTTACTGTCAGCTAGGGGGTAAAAGCACTGATCTGTATGTGTTACTGGCAGCTAAGGGGGTAAAATCACTGATCTGTATCTGTTACTGCCAGCTAGAGGGATAAAATCACTGATCTGTATCTGTTACTGGCAGCTAGAGGGGTAACATCACTAATCTGTATCTGTTACAGGTAGCTAGGGGGTTAAATCACTGATCTGTATCTGTTACTGCCAGCTAGAGGGGTAAAATCACTGATCTGTATCTGTTACTGGCAGCTAGAGGGGTAACATCACTAATCTGTATCTGTTACAGGTAGCTAGGGGGTTAAATCACTGATCTGTATCTGTTACTGGCAGCTAGGGGGTAAAATCACTGATCTGTATCTGTTACTGGCAGCTAGGGGGTAAAATCACTAATCTGTATCTGTTACTGGCAGCTAGGGGGTAAAACCACTGATCTGTATCTGTTACTGGCAGCTAGGGGATAAAACCACTGATCTCTATCTGTTTCTGGCAGCTAGAGGGGTAAAATCACTTATCTGTATCTGTTACTGGCAGCTAGAGGGGCAAAATAACTCATCTGTATCTGTTACTGGCAGCTAGAGGGGTATAATCCCTGACCTGTATCTGTTACTGTCAGCTAGAGGTGTAAAATCCCTTATCTGTATGTGTTACTGGCAGCTAGAGGAGTAAAATCACTGATCTGTTTGTGTTACTGGCAGCTAGAGGGGTATAATCACTGATCTGTATGTGTTACTGGCAGCTAAAGGGGTATAATCACTGATCTGTATGTGTTACTGGCAGCTAGAGGGGTAAACTCACTGATCTGTATGATCTGTAGGTGTTACTGGCAGCTAGGGGGTAAAATCACTGATCTGTATCTGTTACTGGCAGCTAGGGGGTAAAATCACTCATCTGTATCTGTTACTGGCAGCTAAAGGGGTAAAATAACTCATCTGTATCTGTTACTGGCAGCTAGAGGGGTATAATCACTGACCTGTATCTGTATCTGTTACTGTCAGCTAGAGGTGTAAAATCACTTATCTGTATGTTTTACTGGCAGCTAGAGGAGTAAAATCACTGATCTGTTTGTGCTACTGGCAGCTAGAGGGGTATAATCACTGATCTGTATGTGTTACTGTCAGCTAGAGGGGTAAAATCACTGATCTGTAGGTGTTACTGGCAGCTAGAGGGGTAAACTCACTGATCTCTATGATCTGTAGGTGTTACTGGCAGCTAGAGGGGTAAAATCACTGATCTGTGTCTGTTACTGGCAGCTAGAGAGGTAAAATCACTTATCTGTATGTGTTACTGGCAGCTAGAGGGGTAAAATCACTGATCTGTTTGTGTTATTGGCAGCTAGAGGGGTATATTTACTGATCTGTATGTGTTACCGGCAGCTAGAGGGGTAAAATCACTGATCTGTATGATCTGTAGGTGTTACTGGTAGCTAGAGGGGTAAAATCACTGATCTGTATCTGTTACATGCAGCTAGAGAGGTAAGATCACTGATCTGTATCTGTTACTGGCAGCTAGAGGGGTAAAATCACTGATCTGTATTTGTTACTGGCAGCTAGAGGGGTAAAATCACTTATCTGTATGTGTTACTGGCAGCTAGAGGGGTAAAATCACTGATCTGTTTGTGTTACTGGCAGCTAGAGGGGTATATTTACTGATCTGTATGTGTTACTGGCAGCTAGAGTGGCAAAATTACTGATCTGTAGGTGTTATTGGCAGCTAGAGGGGTAAAATCACTGATCTGTATGATCTGTAGGTGTTACTGGCAGCTAGAGGGATAAAATCACTGATCTGTATCTGTTACAGGCAGCTAGAGAGGTAAAATCACTGATCTGTATCTGTTACTGGCAGCTAGAGGGGTAAAATCACTAATCTGTATCTGTTACAGTAAGCTAGAGGAGTAAAACTACTGTTCTGTATCTGTTACTGGCAGCTAGGGAGATATGTGTGTTACTGTTAGCTGTTTGGTTGAATCACTGATATTTATGTTACTGTCAGTCAGGTGTCACATTACTGATCTGTTACTGTTAGCTACAGGTACAACAACTCCACTGTGCTTGTTGCTGGCACAAAGGGTTAAATCATTGGTTAGTATGTGTTATTGCCACACAGGGGGATTGAAATGGAGCCTAAGGTTTTGGGAGGGGTCTAAGAATGTGACTGAAGCCCCTGATATTGGGGCAATCTGACAAAGCCCTGTATGTAAAGGACAAACTAGTTTATTTGACTTTGGTTTGGCTTTGACCTCTCACGTTGGATATTGATTTTGCTCTGTACTATCCTGCACGGTACTGAACTTGTACTTTGAGTTCTGTTTTTCCATCTGGTTTATTTGTGACACTACCTGATTGGTCACTCACTGGGTTTAACCCTTTGTGCTAGGGGGCAGTGCATGACATTGTCACTACCTAACCTCAGGGTCCTTCCCTAGACAGTAGTGATGTCGCGAACTGAAAATTTTCCTTCGCGGACGGCGAACGTGAACGTCCGCAACTGTTCGCGAACCGGGCAAACTGTCATTGACTTCAATAGGCAGGCGAATTTTAAAACCCACAGGGACTCTTTCTGGCCACAATAATGATGGAAAAGTTGTTTCAAGGGGACTAACACCTGGACTGTGGCATGCCGGAGGGGGATCCATGGCAAAACTCCCACGTAAAATTACATAGTTGATGCAGAGTCTGATTTTAAGCCATAAAGGGCATAAATCACCTAACATTCCTAAATTGTTTGGAATAACGTGCTTTAAAACATCAGGTATGATGTTGAATCGATCAGGTAGTGTAAGGGTTACGCCCGCTTCACAGTGACAGACCAAACTCCCCGTTTAACGCACCGCAAACAACCGCAAACAGTCCATTTGCACAACCACGAGATAGATAGATTTGATAGATACATAGATACATAGATTAGATAGATAGATCAATAGATGCAATATACATTTGATAGATACGATAGATAGATAGATAGATAGATTTGATAGATAAATAGATAGATTTGATAGATATGTAATTTTCCCAGAACAGAGAATTACAAGACGTGCGGTCTGGGACCCATGGTAAGGTTCCCAGAGGCAGTTGCGGCGCCAGAGGACGTGTATATGGCATGGATTTTAGGAACCGGGAGATGGAAAAAGATGCTTGGTTGGTCCTCCTACTTCAAATTTGGGGCACTGCACGTGCAATCGTGGCCGGACTTTTAGCCGACGGACATTTGTCCGATGGACATTTGGCCGAAACACAAGTGGCTGTCACAAAACAGTCCGGCCACGAGATAGATAGATTTGATAGATAGATACATAGATTAGATAGATAGATCAATAGATGCAATATACATTTGATAGAATACGATAGATAGATAGATAGATTTGATAGATAAATAGATAGATTTGATAGATATGTAATTTCCCAGACAGAGAATTACAAGACGTGCCGTCTGGGACCCATGGTAAGGTTCCCAGAGGCAGTTGCGGCGTCAGAGGACGTGTATATAGCATGGATTTTAGGAACTGGGAGATGGAAAAAGATGCTTGGTCGGCTCCTCCCTACTTCAAATTTTGGGGCACTGCGCGTGCAATTCTAGTGTGCCACCAGATATGAGTGGTGTGTTCAGTAGTACTATTCTGATCAGTCTTAATATTCTGTTACGCCCCCTATCAGGGGACATGTATATGCATGGATTTTAAGGAAAACCCGGGAGATGGAAAAAAGATGCTTGGTCGGCTCCTCCTACTTCAAATTTGGGGCACTGCACGTGCAATTGTGGCCGGACTTTTAGCCGACCGGACATTCGGCCGACTGGACATTTGTCCGACGGACATTTGGCCGAAACACAAAGTGGCTGTCAACAAAACAGTCACGGCCACGAGATAGATAGATTTGATAGATAGATACATAGATTAGATAGATAGATCAATAGATGCCAATATACATTGATAGATACGATAGATAGATAGATAGATTTGATAGATAAATAGATAGATTTGATAGATAGAATAATTTCCCAGACAGAGAATTATAAGACATGCGGTCCTGAGGACCCATGGTAAGGTTCCCAGAGGCAGTTGCGGGCTCCAGAGGACGTGTATATGGCATGGATTTAGGAACCGGGGGAGATGGAAAAAGATGCTTGGTCGGGTCTCCTCCTACTTCAAATTTGGGGCACTAGCACGTGCAATCTACTGTGCCACCAGATATGGTGGTGTGTTCAGTAAGTACTATTCTGATCAGTTTAATACTGTTACGCCTACTATCAGTGGATTTGTAATATGGCATGGATTTTAGGAACAAGAGATGGAAAAAGATGCTTGGTCGGTTCCTCCTACTTCAATATTGGGCACTGCGCGTGCAATCAGTGGCCGGCACTTTTAGCCGACGGACATTTGGCCGACGGACATTTGGCCGACGGACATTTGGCCGAAAACACAAGTGGCTGTCACAAAACAGTCCGGCCACGAGATAGATAGATTTGATAGATAGATACTAGATTAGATAGATAGATCAATAGATGCAATATACATTTGATAGATACGATAGATAGATTTGATAGATAAATAGATAGATTTGATAGATAGATAATTTCCCAGACAGAGAATTACAAGACGTGCGTCTGAGACCCATGGTAAGGTTCCCTGAGGCAGTTGCGGCATCAGGGGATGTGTATATGGCATGGATTTTAGGAACCGGGAGATGGAAAAAGATGCTTGGTCGGTCCTCCTACTTCAAATTTGGGGCACTGTGCATGCATCTACTGTGCCCACCAGATATTGAGTGGTGTGTTCAGTAGTACTATTCTGATCAGTTTACTTACCTGTTACGCCCCCCCTATCAGGGGACGTGTATATGGCATGGATTTTTAGGAACCGGGAGGATGGAAAAAGATGCGGTGGTCGGTCGTCCTACTTCAAATTTGGGGCACTGCGCGTGCAATCGTGGCCGGACTTTTAGCTGACGGACATTTGGCTGACGGACATTTGGCCGAAACACAAGTGGCTGTCACAAAACAGTCCGGCCACGAGATAGATAGATTTGATAGATAGATAGATACATAGATTAGATAGATAGATCAATAGATGTAATATACATTTGATAGATACGATAGATAGATTTGATAGATAGATAGATTTAATAGATAGATAATTTCCCAGACAGAGAATTACAAGACGTGTGGTCTGGGACCCATGGTAAGGTTCCCAGAGGCAGTTACGGCGCCAGGGGACATGTATATGGCATGGATTTTAGGAACCGGGAGATGGAAAAAGATGCTTGGTCGGTCGTCCTACTTCAAATTTGGGGCACTGCGCGTGCAATCTAGTGTGCCACCAGATATGAGTGGTGTGTTAAGTAGTACTATTCTGATCAGTTTAATCCCTCTTACGTCCCCTATCAGGGGACGTGTATATGGCATGGATTTTAGGAACCGGGAGATGGAAAAAGATGCTTGGTCGGTCCTCCTACTTCAAATTTGGGGCAATGCGCGTGCAATCTACTGTGCCACCAGATATGAGTGGTGTGGTTTTTGAAGCCACAGTGCAGCACCAGAGGCCAGAAAAATTTGGCATGTACACATGCCGGAAAAATTAGGTATTGTTGCAGCCGTTTGTTTCCCAGGCAGAAAGTGCCCTAAAAAATTGCGGCTTGAACCCTAGTTGGTGGCGGAAAAGTCACGCAAGTCATCCGGCATTCGAAGATAAAATACAGCAGCGTGTGGACCATTTTTAGCCAAAGGCAGCTCATTTCATCAGGCCTTTTTTAGTCGAATGTATCGCCCAATGTCAGTCCCTTCGGGATCCATCCCTCATTCATCTTAATAAAGGTGAGGTAATCTAGACTTTTTTGACTTAGGCGACTTCTCTTCTCAGTGACAATACCTCCTGCTGCACTGAAGGTCCTTTCTGACAGGACACTTGAAGCAGGGCAGGCCAGAAGTTCTATCGCAAATTGGGATAGCTCAGGCCACAGGTCAAGCCTACACACCCAGTAGTCAAGGGGTTCATCGCTCCTCAGAGTGTCGAGATCTGCAGTTAAGGCGAGGTAGTCTGCTACTTGTCAGTCAAGTCATTCTCTGAGGGTGGACCCCGAAGGGCTGTGGCGATGCATAGGACTTAAAAAGATCCGCATGTCCTCCATCAACAACACGTCTGTAAAGCATCCTGTCCTTGCCGGCGTGGTCGTGGGAGTCGGAGGATTACTTTCACCTCTTCCCCTGTTAGATTCCCGTTGTGCTGTGACATCACCCTTATACGCTGTGTAAAGCATACTTTTTAATTTATTTTGGAACTGCTGCATCCTTTCCGACTTGTGGTAATTCGGTAACATTTCAGGCACTTTATGCTTATACCGGGGGTCTAGTAGCGTGGACACCCAGTACAGGTCGTTCTGCTTCAGCTTTTTTATACGAGGGTCCCTCAACAGGCATGACAGCATGAAAGACCCCATTTGCACAATGTTGGATGCCGAGCTAATCATGTCCCGTTCCTCGTCCTCAGTGATCTCACTGAAGGTATCTTCTTCCCCCCAGCTACGTACAACACCACGGGTACCAGATAGGTGACAACGAGCACCCTGGGATGCCTGTTTTAGTTGGTCTTCCTCCTCCTCCTCAAAGCCACATTCCTCCCCTGACTCCTCTTCCTCACAATCCTCTTCCAGCGTTGCTGCTGGTCCAGCAAGCGATGCTGAAAAGGCCGTTTCTGGTGGTGATGGTGACCACAACTCTTCCTCTTCCTCTTCACGCTCATCTACGTCCTGATCCAGCACTCTTCGCAGGGCACGCTCCAGGTAGAAAACAAATGGTATGATGTCGCTGATGGTGCCTTCGGTGCGACTGACTAGGTTTGTCACCTCCTCAAAAGGACGCATGAGCCTACAGGCATTGCGCATGAGCGTCCAGTAACGTGGCAAAAAAAATCCCAGCTCCCCAGAGACTGTCCTAGCACCCTGGTCATACAAATACTCGTTAACGGCTTTTTCTTGTTGGAGCAGGCGGTCGAACATTAGGAGTGTTGAATACCAACGTGTCGGGCTGTCGCAAATCAAGCGCCTCACTGGCATGTTGTTTCGCCGCTGGATATCAGAAAAGTGCGCCATGGCCTTGTAGGAACGCCTGAAATGGCCACACACCTTCCTGGCCTGCTTCAAGATGTCCTGTAAGCCTGGGTACTTATGCACAAAGCGTTGTACGATCAGATTACACACATGTGCCATGCACGGCACATGTGTCAACTTGCCCAATTTCAATGCCGCCACCAAATTATTTCCGTTGTCAGAAACCAATTTGCCGATCTCCAGTTGGTGCTGAGTCAGCCACTGATCCACCTGTGCGTTCAGGGCGGACAGGAGTGCTGGTCCGGTGTGACTCTCTGCTTTCAGGCAAGTCAACCCCAAGACAGCGTGACACTGCCGTATCCGGGATGTGGAATAGTACCTGGGGAGCTGGGGGGGGGTGCCGTTGATGTGGAGCAAGATGCAGAAGCAGAAGAGGACTCAGCCGAGGAAGTTATGGAAGAGGATGGAGTAGGAGGAGTAGATGAGGTGGCAGCAGGCCTGCCTGCAAGTCATGGCGGTGTTACCAACTCTGCAGAGCCACGCATTCCATGGTTGTCAGCCGTCAGAAGGTTTACCCAATGCACAGTGTAGGTGATATACCTGCCCTGACCATGCTTTGCAGACCAGCTATCAGTGGTCAGATGGACCCTTGCCCCAACACTGTGTGCCAGACATGCCATTACTTCCTTTCGCACAATCGAGTACAGGTTGGGGATTGCCTTTTGTGAAAAGAAATTTTGGCCGGGTACCTTCCACTGCGGTGTCCCAATAGCTACAAATTTTTGGAACACCTCAGACTCCACCAGCTTGTATGGTAAAAGCTGGCGGGCTAAGAGTTCAGACAAGCCAGCTGTCAGATGCCGGGCAAGGGGGTGACTTTGTGACATTGGCTTCTTACGCTCAAACATGTCCTTGACAGACACCTGACTGTGGGCAGATGAGCAGGAAATGTTCCGGAAGAGAGACGGAGTGGCGGATGGTTGAGAGGGGGCAAGGAGGACAGCAGTGGTTGACGTGGCTGAAGATGCTGGACCAGGAGGAGGATGGTGGCTTTGAGTTTGTGTGCTGCTTGTACTCATGTGTTGATCCCATAGGTGTTTGTGATGTGCGATCATGTGCCTTCACAAAGCAGTTGTACCTAAGTGGGTGTTGGACTTCCCAAGACTCAGTTTCTTTTGGCACAGGTTGCAAATGGCATCACTGTTGTCAGAGGCAGACACACAAAAAAAATGCCACACTGCTGAGCTCTGCGATGACGGCATTCTGGTGGTGGCAACAGCATGCGTTGATTGGCGTGCTGTCTGGCTGACCCTGGGTGCTGATGCATGCTGTCTGACTGTGCCACTAGCTCCTTGCGACGACCTCCCCCTGCTTCCAACTCGTCTCCTCCTCCTCTCTGTCTCCCCATCTGAACTTTCCCCCTGTTCTTCTTCTCTTCTAGCGGGCACCCACAGGACATCCATGGACGCATCGTCATCATCAACCGCTTCACTTGTATCTGACAAATCAACAAAGGAAGCAGCAGCGGGTACAACATCATCATCATCATACCATACGTCCATGTCTGTAATGCTGCCTGACTGAGACATATCACTGTTATCTACATCCTCTGTCAATGATGGTTGCGCATCACTCATTTCTTCCAAATGATGTGTTAATAACTCCTCTGACAGATCAAGTGAAGCGGCTGTGGTGCTAGTGTTGGTGGTGGCGGCAGGCGGACGAGTGGTAACTTGAGAGGTGCCCGTAGATAAGCTGGAGGAGGATGGTGCGTCAAGGTTCGGAGCGGAAGCTATAGAAGATTGGGTGTCCTGTGTTAAAAAGTCAACTATGTCCTCAGAACTTTTCGAGTTCATGGTACGTGGCCTCTGAACACTGGGCATTATTCTAGGGCCAAAGGGAATCACAGCACTACGACCACAACGGCACCTGCGGGGTGGTCTGCCTCTGCCTGTCATTTTTTTTTAAATGTACACTTACAATACTATTAAAAAAGATATGTGGTGCCACTGGGCAAGTGGGCACAGTATACGCTGTGAGCCTGACACAAAAAAGCAGACTGATGTTTCACAGTCCACAAAGTTTAATTTTTTTAAATGTACACTTACACTACTATTAAACAAGATATGAGTGGTGGCACTGGGCAAGTGGGCACAGTATACGCTGTGAGCCTGGCACACATGCTGGCAGGCAGGCAACTGCAATTAGATTACACTAGCAGACTGATGTTTCACAGTCAAAAAAGGTTTTTTTTTAAATTTACACTACTGTTACACCAGATATGAGTGGTGGCATTGGGCAAGTGGGCACAGTATACGCTGTGAGCCTGGCACACACGCTGGCAGGCAGGCAGGCAACTGCAATTAGATTACACTAGCAGACTGATGTTTCACAGTCAAAAAAGTTTTTTTTTTTAAATTTATACTACTGTTACAACAGATATGAGTGGTGGCACTGGGCAAGTGGGCCTGGCACACACGCTGGCAGGCAGGCAACTGCAATTAGATTACACTAGCAGACTGATGTTTCACAGTCAAAAAGTTTTTTTTTTTAAATTTACACTACTGTTATAACAGATATGAGTGGTGGCACTCGGCAAGTGGGCACAGTATACGCTGTGAGCCTGTCACACATGCTGGCAGGCAGGCAACTGCAATTAGATTACACTGCTGGCAAGGACACGGTTTCCGGTGGGAGGAGCTGATTCGGAGCAGAGCACGCTGAGCTGTGGCGTGGTGCTGAGAGTCAGCGTTTGGAACAGCTTTTGCCTCCCTGGCCTTACTCTCCCGTTGTCGATGTGAAATATACATCCTAGGGAGCTGGGCAGTCTCCATCTGTGCCCTGGCAGGAAACCCGTGAGCGCGGTACGCTCCGTCGCAAGAGCCGCAAGTAGCCTCTCTACTAGAAAAAGTACACCCCGCGGGGGTGATTCTCCTGACTAACTACAGGGCGCTGTCCCTTAACTATACCACACCGGCACCTTGGATGCAACACGAAGGTAGAAATTGCTCCCTTATAGGTGCACGAACAAATACCCTTATATTATAAGGACCCTGCAAACTCTAAACCTTCTACTGCCCTGCCGAGTGCAACGAACGCACCTAAAGCTTGCCAACTTACCGCCTGTAGCGGTCTCACGCTGGAGCAAATCCATTCCTCAGGATGTGCTGCTACACTGATCCGGGTACCTGGTAAAGTTGGTGCCTGAATATACTGGAGTAAAAGACCCGGGGCGGAGTATTGAGCAGGGCAAAAGTGTTTGTCTACCTACTGCTACGTCATCTGGTTGGAGCTACCGGGGTTGTTGCTGTGTTTTCCTGACAGGTGCTACGACAACTGCAAGGGTAACAGCTGAGACAGGCCTGCTTTGCAAAAGACCGTACTACAGGCTATCATTGCAAGTTTTACATGCTGGGTAGAGTTGGACTCCTGCTGTTGTATTCACTACAAACTTGGAAAGTGCAAGTATATTTGGTTCCTTGGTTTCCTTGCTTTGTCTGTTGCTCTGACTGTTTGCTTTGTCCTTTTTCCTAAAGTAAAGAGAACTTTTCATCATATTGCTGCTGTTGGACCGCCGCCGTGCGGGTTGAAGTAGCTTTGATAACGGCTAGACATTTTAAAGTGCCAAGTGTCAATACTATTATGGACAGTATCCAAGTCTGTATGTTTTATATATTTAGTCTCTCTGAGGTTGCAATTATATTACTTTAACCTACAAGCCTAATATAGTAAACGGATCAAAGAGTTAAAAAGTCAAAAAGTTAGACGAATATAACTTTATGAAAAGATTTTTTGCCTAGCTGTGCATTAGGGCCTAGATTGTTTTTGCAGCTTTATTATGGAAAATCTTTCTCTCTAATATACCATAAGCATGTGATCTTACTGTAAACTTCTTATTAGTTCTAGAAGTTTAACTAATATATCTATATCTATCTTTACTTACATTTATACAGAATTATATTCTGTGATCATATAAGCACTGTATTTATTGTGTCTACTTTAAGAAGCCTGGCTACAAAACTCTCCAGGTGCTGATTAAATCAAATAGAGAGACAATCTACATGGTATAAGATTTTTTGCTGTTTTGAAATATATTAGATCCCAATCTTTTTATATAGGTTTTTTTTTTCTCTATTTTGCCACATAAACAATAGTTGATGTATGTAAATTATGGTTAAAAACCTATAAACATACAGCTCGCTTTTTCCCCCTTACAATACTTCACGACATTTGCACTGATTACTTTATTCATTTTGTATTTTTCTGTAAGTTTTTGATATATAGCCACGTCCACTTATTTATTTGTATGCACATACACTATTTGTATAGATAGGCATCAATTGCCCTGATTTTTTTTTTTTTTTTTTTTTCTTCTCTCTCTATCCTCTTTTCACGCTAATGAGTCCTTTACTTTTTTTTTTCTGCACCCTATACACTATTTTTCACTTAATATAATTTTCACCTAGGGAGGAAGCGAGTGATATATATGGACAAATATATTACGACGTCTAAAATAAATTCGCCCATTATACCAGTTAAAAATAAAGACAGGAAAACACGTGTTTCTGATATTCAGCCAGAAATAGTTAAAGAGCTTGTTCCTCCTAAAAATGATACCCAACAGCTGGTTAACCAGCTGTCAGGAATATTTCTACCTCAATTTGAGCTGTTGCAATCTCAGATGGCTAATTTAACAGCGGAGGTAGGACAATTTTCAGATAGGCTCAACGAGGTTGAAAATAGAGTCTCTGAAACAGAGGATGTTATAAATAGTCAAGCGACGCAATTGTCAGATCATAATAAATATATCAAAAATTTACAGGAACGTATAACAGATCTTGAGGATCGTTCTCGTCGCAATAATTTAAAAATTGTAGGTTTACCAGAATCCAGTGAATTTGCTGACCTTTTACATTTTGCTTCTACATCTCTCCCGCAAATATTAGGGGTGCAACAACAGAATACTCCTCTGTTGATTGAAAGAGCACACAGAGTTGGTCCCCAAAGGAAGTTGCTGAACCTGCTAACTAAGCCTAGGGCAGTCATGATCAAATTTCAAAATTATCAAGATAAAATGACACTTCTAAGATCCTATCGCAAAATTGACCTGGTGCAGATAGGAGAAGCTAAAATCTTGATTTTTCAAGATTACTCCAGTGAAACCTCCCAAAGAAGGAAAATTACGTCACCCTTCTGCACCAAGCTAATTAATGCAGGGCATAAAGCCAGATTAATTTACCCAGCCAAAATAATAATTGAAGACAAGGATGTCACACATACTTTGTTAACCGAACAAGAAGCTAGACAATTTTGTATGGATTTGAAAATTAATGTATAGATGAGGGAACGAATTAAAGCTGTAAATATATTTCTGGATTTCGTGAGATGTTGCTATTTGCTACATAAAGTTCTGTTTTTAGAATTTCTTTCCTTTTGGCCTCTTTTCCTCTTTCCTTCTTGTTTTTTTTTTCTCTCCCCTCCCTGCCTCCACCTCCCACACCTGATATAGATATGAAGAGTAGAAGAAATGCTTAAGTGTGTCTCGTGGAACTAGGTGGAATAAACTCCCCTATTAAAAGGAAGCTAATTATTAAGCAACTAGGTAAACATAAACCCGGACCTTGCCTTTCCTACAAGAAACTCATCTTAAGGCTATTGAAGTAAATAAACTTAAATCAAAATGGGTGGGCCATGTGATCGCCTCCCCCTGTAATAGGAAGAAGAGAGGGGTAGCCATCTTGTTTAACAAATGTCTATCTTATAGAATTCTGAAACATATTCTCGATAAAGAGGATAGATGGCTACTGGTCGAGATTGAGATAGGGAACACTAAATACATCTTTTGCAATATATATGTGCCAAATCAGGTAGATGTATCATTCTGGAATCATCTTATTATGATGCTATCCCAGTATATTGGACAAAATTTTGATCTTGGTAGGAGACTTCAATCTTATTCCAACTCCATCCCTAGATAGACGTACTCCAAATAACTCTAAATTCCCTATTGCTAAGGCCAAAATATTTAGTCAGATATGTAATAATTTAAAGGTCCATGATATTTGGCGTATTAAACATCCTGACTCTCAACTATTTTCCTGTGAGTCTAAGCCTTATAGAGCGCTATCTAGAATAGACTTCTTTTTAATTTCTAGTGTCATGTTAGCGATGGATATTGATACTCATATTTCTTACATAACAATTTCAGATCACGCTGTCATTTCTCTGAGCATAGCAATCAAGAATATGACTACTAACTTTGTAAATAATTTCTTTTTCCCCAACTATCTATCTCAGGATAAAAAGTTCGCTGATTGGTTAGGCCAGAGATGGCGGGAGTATCAATCTTTTAATAGAGAATATCTAGATAAAGTAGAGATTTACTGGGAAGCTGCTAAGGCTTACCTTAAGGGTGAAATTAAAGCCTATATGATTAAAAGGAAGAAGCAATTCAATGCCCGTGAAATACAGCTGGCTAATCAGCTTAGCAATTCTTATAAAAATTATATTAATAATACTTCTAAATCCCTTTGGGATAAATATCAGAAGGCTAAACAGGAATATGATCTCTTCTTCAAAAGAGGAAAATGCTAAGGGAAGATATAAAATTAATGCTAAGTACAGTGGGCAATTCGGCAGATCAGCCAAATTTCTCGCTAGATTAAATAAGGCCAGGAAAAAGAACAATATAATTGAAGCTATTAGGGTCGGCCAAGATAGATGTTCAGATCCACTAGAGATCAGAGAGAGTTTTTTCAAATATTTCAAAAACATATATACGGCGAATGAAATTAATTTTGAAAACAAAGATATTTTCTGGAATTCAGTTGTAACTCCTAAAATCTCTCTAGCTTTTTTAGAAGTCTTAAATAGTCCTATTACCCTAGAAGAAGTAGATGAGTCAATACTCCATGCCAAGTCAAATAAAGCTCCCGGCCCTGATCAGTTAACATCAGAATTTTATAAGATCATTCGATGTGATATACTTCCTATTTTGGTTAGACTATTTAATGAATATTTTACAGCTGGGAAGCCTATGTCGGAATACTTCTCGGCATCGGCGGTTACTTTAATATTAAAGAAAGGTAAAGATCCTCTTGATCCATCTTCATATAGGCCTATATCACTTCTAAATGTAGATTATAAATTACTTACCTCTATAATGGCAAAAAGACTTAAGTCTGGTATAGAGCAAATTATACATGAGGATCAATCAGGCTTTATGCCTGGGAGATCCTCTATCAGAAATATACGCCGTGTCACTACTGTATTAGAATATTGTTGGTATAATTTGCAGGATAATGTTCAAAACCCAAAATAAGACTATGAGTTACTAACCGCCGACGCCAAGAAGGCTTTTGACTCAGTCACTTGGGATCACCTATACACCGCCCTTGATAAATTTGGGTTTAAAGGGAATTTTCTCTCATTAATAAGGTCCATCTATAATTCACCTACCTCATATGTCCTAGTCAACGGGGCTCCAACACCTAGGTTCCATATCCATAAAGGAACGAGACAGGGCTGTCCCCTGTCACCCCTTTTATTCAACATTGCTATAGAACCTCTTGCAATCCTCCTGAGAGACACCATATCAGGTATAAAAATTGGAGACCAACGAATGGTCTTATCACTCTATGCTGATGACTTGCTGCTGTTTTTGCAGAATACTAAAATCAGTATCCCTCTTGTTTTAAATACGTTTAAACAATTTAGTTCCTTCTCGGGCTACAAATTAAATTCAAGCAAGTCTGAAATTCTCTGGATATATCAGAATAAAGATAGTGGTAGGGAACACCCTCTACAGGTTACAGAAAGCATCAAATACCTAGGAATAAATCTTCATAGAAATCCTAATCTTTGGTACAATAACAATTTCTCTGTTTTCTTTGCAAATGCTGTTGAGAAATTAGACAGATGGGTCTTGTTCCCTATCTCTCTCTCGGCCAGAGTCATGTTAATTAAGTCTATTCTCTTCCCACAATTAGTATATCTTCTTCAAAATCTCCCTGTCTTTATTTCTAATAAAGATCTAAGGCTTTTTAACAAGAATTGTTCATCTTTTGTTTGGAACAGAAAAAGGCACTATCTATCTAGAACTAAATTATACCAGCTCTCAGAATATGGAGGATTTGCACTTCCTGATATAAAATGGTATAATATAGCTATCTTGGCACGTTTTGCTTGTGACTGGATCACAGATACTAATTATTTCACGAATCCTTTAATCGAAAGACAGATGGTTGCCCCTCTCTCTCTTAAAGCTATTATCCATTGCCCAATGGCACAATTACCAAAACACATTAAAAAGTTAGCGGTAATCGGTAATGTTGTCTCAGCCTGGCAGAAATTATGTACCGTGTTAAACATAGACTACCGCATATCATCATACCTCCCTATCAGAGGTAACAGCCTTTTCCCCCCAGGTTTAACATCAGGAATTTTTACAAGGTGGGAGGAGAAAGGGTTAATCTACATCTCCCAAGTTCTTGACAATGAACATACAGTTAGAACATTCGAATCTATCCTCCAAGAATATAATCTATCAAATCAAAACTTTTATGCATATTTGCAACTTAGACATTTTATAAATGGAATACAAAATATTAGACAAGATTATAAAAAATTTGGTAAGCTTGAAGACTATATTATTTTACATAAAAATGGCATTCATACTATCTCGCTAATTTATAATATCTTAATGTCGAAACAAGGACAATTGGGGTTGGAAACTTTAACTGGCTACTGGAGATCTCATTTTCAAGAAATAACAGTAGAAAAAATTAATTTTAGTATTAAACAAGTAAGAGAGGCAAGAATTCCCACCTCCTGGAAAGAATCTCATATTAAATTAATTAATAATTCATATATTACACTGAGACTGTTAGCCAAGTGGGCTGGTGATAAATCCACTAACTGTTTTAAGTGTAAAAAAAAGGAGGCTGATCTCCTCCATTGTTTCTGGTTCTGTCCTAAAATTAGGCAGTTTTGGTCTAAAGTGTCCTACTGGGCCTCTAAAGTCCTACATGAAAATGTGATATTAGATATGTATCAGGTTTTTTTTTTAACTAGTGAGACCAACATTACATTCCATAAATCTATTGATATCCTGATCCTGCTAGGACGGAACCTAATCCTCAGGTATTGTAAGAAGAGGATTGCTCCTCCGTTTGGTCTATTTAAACAAGCCGTGTTCTCGCAAATAATGTTTGAACAACTAAATATCAATTCCCTTTCAGAGAACCAGATAAAAAGCTTCTTTGACAAATGGCTCACCCTAATACTACAACAATCTAATAATTTGCAATATGCATTAACCAAATGTTTTCACAAATCAGACTTTTTTGGAACTATGATCTTGAATAATCTATTCCCCTACTCCTGGTATTAATGTCACATTCTCTTGTTGGTAAGATGGAGGTGTGAAGCTGGAGGCAGGGGGGATTTCTTTTCTTCTTTTTCCCCCCTTTTTTTTTTTTGTTGTTGTTGTTTTAGTGGTTCTGTTTTGTTTTATCTTGCTTTGTTTTGTTTTGTTATGTTCTGTTATATTATCTTAGGTAACCAGGAAAACAGCACAAGTGTACAATAACAAAGAGTAAGATATTGGAAAGTTTGTGGTAGTAACTTTCTTAAAATATGACTTTGTGGATCCTCTGAATTTAAGAGTGAATTAATTATTGATTGTTTCTATTTTTCTGATTGATAACCATTCTTTTCTTCTTTCTGTTAAACAAAGAAATTTACTCATGTGATAAATTTGTACTTGTTGATTTGTACTTTGTGCCTGGAAATAAATAAATGATAAAAAAAAAAAAAAAAAAAGATTACACTAGCAGACTGATGTTTCACAGTCAAAAAAGTTTTTTTTTTTTAAATTTACACTACTGTTACAACAGATATGAGTGGTGGCACTGGGCAAATGGGCACAGTATACGCTGTGAGCCTGGCACACACGCTGGCAGGCAGGCAACTGCAATTATATTACACTAGCAGACTGATGTTTCACAGTCAAAAAAGTATTTTTTTTTTAAATTTACACTACTGTTACAACAGATATGAATGGTGGCACTGGGCAAGTGGGCACAGTATACGCTGTGAGCCTGGCACACACGTTGGCAGGCAGGCAACTGCAATTAGATTACACAAGCAGACTGATGTTTCACAGTCAAAAAAGTGTTTTTTTTTTTTAAATTGACACTACTGTTACACCAGATATGAGTGGTGGCACTGGGCAAATGGGCACAGTATACGCTGTGAGCCTGGCACACACGCTGGCAGGCAGGCAACTGCAATTATATTACACTAGCAGACTGATGTTTCACAGTCAAAAAAGTATTTTTTTTTTAAATTTACACTACTGTTACAACAGATATGAATGGTGGCACTGGGCAAGTGGGCACAGTATACGCTGTGAGCTGGGCAAGTGGGCCTGGCACACACGCTGGCAGGCAGGCAACTGCAATTAGATTACACAAGCAGACTGATGTTTCACAGTCAAAAAAGTGTTGTTTTTTTTTAAATTTACACTACTGTTACAACCAGATATGAGTGGTAGCACTGGGCAAAATGGGCACAGTATACGCTGTGAGCCTGGCACACACGCTGGCAGACAGGCAACTGCAATTAGATTACACAAGCAGACTGATGTTTCACAGTCAAAAAAGTTTTTTTTTTTTAAATTTACACTACTGTTACACCAGATATGAGTGGTGGCACTGGGCAAGTGAGCCTGGCACACACGCTGGCAGGCAACTGCAATTAGATTACACTAGCAGACTGATGTTTCACAGTCAAAAAAGTTTTTTTTTTTAAATTTACACTACTGTTACAACAGATATGAGTGGTGGCACTGGGCAAGTGGGCCTGGCACACATGCTGGCAGACAGGCAACTGCAATTAGATTAAACAAGCAGACTGATGTTTCACAGTCAAAAAAGTTTTTTTTTTTAATTTACACTACTGTTACACCAGATATGAGTGGTGGCACTGGGCAAGTGGGCACAGTATACACTGTGAGCCTGGCACACACGCTGGCAAGCAGGCAACTGCAATTAGATTACACTAGCAGACTGATGTTTCACAGTCAAAAAAGTTTTTTTTTTTTAATTTACACTACTGTTTACACCAGATATGAGTGGTGGGCACTGGGCAAGTGGGCCTGGCACACACGCTGGCAGACAGGCAACTGCAATTAGATTACACTAGCAGACTGATGTTTCACAGTCAAAAAAGTTTTTTTTTTTAAATTTACACTACTGTTTGTTACACCAGATATGAGTGGTGGCACTGGGCAAGTGGGCCTGGCACACACGCTGGCAGGCAGGCAACTGCAATTAGATTACACTAGCAGACTGATGTTTCACAGTCAAAAAAGTTTTTTTTTAAATTTACGCTACTGTTACACCAGATATGAGTGGTGGAACTGGGCAAGTGGGCCTGGCACACACGCTGGCAGACAACTGCAATTAGATTACACTAGCAGACTGATGTTTCACAGTCAAAAAAGTTTTTTTTTTTTAAATTTATACTACTGTTACAACAGATATGAGTGGTGGCACTGGGCAAGTGGGCCTGGCACACACGCTGGCAGGCAGGCAACTGCAATTAGATTACACTAGCAGACTGATCTTTCACAGTCAAAAAAGTTTTTTTTTTTAAATTTACACTACTGTTACAACAGATATGAGTGGTGGCACTGGGCAAGTGGGCCTGGCACACATGCTGGCAGACAGGCAACTGCAATTAGATTACACAAGCAGACTGATGTTTCACAGTCAAAAAAGTTTTTTTTTTTAAAGTTACACTACTGTTACACCAGATATGAGTGGTGGCACTGGGCAAGTGGGCCTGGCACACACGCTGGCAGGCAGGCAACTGCAATTAGATTACACTAGCAGACTGATGTTTCACAGTCAAAAAAGTTTTTTTTAAATTTACACTACTGTTACACCAGATATGAGTGGTGGCACTGGGCAAGTGGGCCTGGCACACACGCTGGCAGACAACTGCAATTAGATTACACTAGCAGACTGATCTTTCACAGTCAAAAAAGTGCTTTTTTTAAAGTTACACTACTGTTACACCAGATATGAGTGGTGGCACTGGGCATGTGGGCACAGTATACGCTGTGAGCCTGGCACACACGCTTGCAGGCAGGCAACTGCAATTAGATTACACTAGCAGACTGATGTTTCACAGTCAAAAAAGTTTTTTTTTAAATTTACACTACTGTTACACCAGATATGAGTGGTGGCACTGCGCATGTGGGCACAGTATACGCTGTGAGCCTGGCACACACGCTGGCAGGCAGGCAACTGCAATTAGATTACACTAGCAGACTGATCTTTCACAGTCAAAAAAGTTTTTTTTTTTAAATTTACACTACTGTTACAACAGATATGAGTGGTGGCACTGGGCAAGTGGGCCTGGCACACATGCTGGCAGACAGGCAACTGCAATTAGATTACACAAGCAGACTGATGTTTCACAGTCAAAAAAGTTTTTTTTTTAAAGTTACACTACTGTTACACCAGATATGAGTGGTGGCACTGGGCAAGTGGGCCTGGCACACACGCTGGCAGGCAGGCAACTGCAATTAGATTACACTAGCAGACTGATGTTTCACAGTCAAAAAAGTTTTTTTTTAAATTTACACTACTGTTACACCAGATAGGAGTGGTGGCACTGGGCAAGTGGGCCTGGCACACACGCTGGCAGACAACTGCAATTAGATTACACTAGCAGACTGATCTTTCACAGTCAAAAAAGTTTTTTTTTTAAATTTACACTACTGTTACAACAGATATGAGTGGTGGCACTGGGCAAGTGGGCCTGGCACACATGCTGGCAGACAGGCAACTGCAATTAGATTACACAAGCAGACTGATGTTTCACAGTCAAAAAAGTTGTTTTTTTTAAATTTACACTACTGTTACACCAGATATGAGTGGTGGCACTGGGCAAGTGGGCCTGACACACACGCTGGCAGGCAGTCAACTGCAATTAGATTACACTAGCAGACTGATGTTTCACAGTCAAAAAAGTTTTTTTTTTTAAAGTTACACTACTGTTACACCAGATATGAGTGGTGGCACTGGGCATGTGGGCACAGTATACGCTGTGAGCCTGGCACACATGCTTGCAGGCAGGCAACTGCAATTAGATTACACTAGCAGACTGATGTTTCACAGTCAAAAAAGTTTTTTTTTAAATTTACACTACTGTTACACCAGATATGAGTGGTGGCACTGGGCATGTGGGCACAGTATACGCTGTGAGCCTGGCACACACGCTGGCAGGCAGGCAACTGCAATTAGATTACACTAGCAGACTGATGTTTCACAGTCAAAAAAGTTTTTTTTTTTAATTTACACTACTGTTACACCAGATATGAGTGGTGGCACTGGGCAAGTGGGCCTGGCACACATGCTGGCAGACAGACAACTGCTATTAGATTACACTAGCAGACTGATGTTTCACAGTCAAAAAAGTTTTTTTTTAAATTTACACTACTGTTACACCAGATATGAGTGGTGGCACTGGGCAAGTGGGCCTGACACACACGCTGGCAGGCAGTCAACTGCAATTAGATTACACTAGCAGACTGATGTTTCACAGTCAAAAAAGTTGTTTTTTTTAAATTTACACTACTGTTACAACAGATATGAGTGGTGGCACTGGGCAAGTGGGCACAGTATACGCTGTGAGCCTGACACACACGCTGGCAGGCAGGCCACTGCAATTAGATTCGGGGTTCATGTTAGGGTGTTAGGTGCCGACATAAAAAGTATTTCCCCATAGGAAACAATGGGGCTGCGTTAGGAGCGGAACGCTGCTTTTTTTCAGGTGTTAGGTTTTTTTCAGCCAGCTCAGTCCCATTGTTTCCTATGGGAAATCGTGCACGAGCACGTTTAGCCAGCTTACCACTACCGTAAGCAACACTGGTATTGAGTGAGATGTGGAGCTAAATTCTGCTCTACGCTCACCTTTTTGCGGCTAACGCCAGGTTTAAAAAACCCTGTAATACCAGCGTTACTTTAGGTGAGCGGTGAGCTGAAACTAAGCGTTAGCAACGCACCCCTGTTACCGCAACTCGTAATCTCGCCGAGAGAGTTTAGTGTCCCATTTTACTGGACAGACAGTTAATACTGGATTCTCTGGTTAAATACTGGGCACCTGGCACAACAGATTTAACATGTCACACTGCAAACAAATTATATCATTAAAGGGACAGTCAAGTCAAAATTAAACTTGCATGACTCAGATAGGGCAGGCAATTTTAAATTTGTATATATGTGAATGCTGTGTGAAGTGTGTGTATATATATATATATATATGTATGCTGTGTGTAGTGTGTGTATATATATATGTGTATGCTGTGTGTAGTGTGTATATATATGTGTATGCTGTGTGTAGTGTGTGTGTGTGTATATATATATATGTATATGCTGTGTGTAGTGTGTATATATGTGTATGCTGTGTATAGTGTGTGTATATATGTGTATGCTGTGTATAATATGTGTATATATGTGTATGCTGTGTGAAGTCTGTGTATATATGTGTATGCTGTGTGTAGTGTATATATATATATATATATATATATATATATATATGCTGTGTATAGTGTGCATATGTGCATGCTGTGTATAGTGTGTATCTATGTGTATGCTGTGTGTAGTGTGTTTATATATGTGTATGCTGTGTGTAGTGTGTGTATATATATATGTGTATGCTGTGTGTAGTGTTTGTATATATATATATATATATATACATATATATATATATATATATGTGTGTGTGTGTGTAGTATGTATATATACTGTATGTGTATGCTGTGTATAGTGTGTGTAAATGTGTATGCTGTGTGAAGTCTGTGTATATATGTGTATGCTGTGTGCATTGTATATATATATATGTATGAAGTCTGTGTATATATGTATATACTGTGTGTAGTGTGTGTATATATGTGTATGTTGTGTATAGTGTGTGTATATATGTGTATGCTGTGTGTAGTGTGTATATATGTGTATGCTGTGTGTAGTGTGTGTGTGTATATATATATATATATATATATATATATATATATATATATATATATATATATATATATATATATATATATATAAATAACAAGAGTATTGCATTGAGCAATGATACTTTTTTTATTGGACTAACTATATATTTATAAGATGACAAGCTTTCGGAAGAGTTCCTTCCTTTATCAAGTCTGAAGCAATTGCAGTGTGTGTATAGTGTGTTTATATATGTGTATGCTGTGTGAAGTGTGTGAATATATGTGTATGTTGTGTATAGTGTGTGTATATATGTGTATACTGTGTGTAGTGTGTATATATGTGTATGTTGTGTATAGTGTGTGTATATATGTGTATGCAGTGTGTAGTATGTATATATGTGTATGTTGTGTATAGTGTGTGTATATATGTGTATACTGTGTGTAGTGTGTATATATGTGTATGTTGTGTATAGTGTGTGTATATATGTGTATGCAGTGTGTAGTGTGTATATATGTGTATGCTGTATGTAGTGTTTTATATGCCTATGCTGTTGCTGTGTGTAGTGTGTGTATAGTGTGTTTATATATGTGTATGCTGTGTGAAGTGTATATTATATATATGTGTATGCTGTGTGTAGTGTGTATATATATGTATGTTGTGTATAGTGTGTGTATATATATGTATACTGTGTGTAGTGTGTGTATATATGTGTATACTGTGTATAGTGTGTGTATATATGTGTATGTTGTGTATAGTGTGTGTATATATGTGTATACTGTGTGTAGTGTGTGTATATATGTGTATACTGTGTATAGTGTGTGTATATATGTGTATACTGTGTGTAGTGTGTGTATATATGTGTATGTTGTGTATAGTGTGTGTATATATGTGTATACTGTGTGTAGTGTGTGTATATATGTGTATACTGTGTATAGTGTGTGTATATATGTGTATGCTGTGTATAGTGTGTGTATTATGTGTATACTGTGTGTAGTGTGTGTATATATGTGTATGCTGTGTATAGTGTGTGTATATATGTGTATGCTGTGTATAGTGTGTGTATATATGTATATACTGTGTGTAGTGTGTGTATATATGTGTATGTTGTGTATAGTGTGTGTATATATGTGTATGTTGTGTATAGTGTGTGTATATATACAACACGTATATATGTGTATGTTGTGTATAGTGTGTGTATATATGTGTATACTGTGTATAGTGTGTGTATATATGTGTATGTTGTGTATAGTGTGTGTATATATGTGTATACTGTGTATAGTGTGTGTATATATGTGTATGCTGTGTATAGTGTGTGTATATATGTGTATACTGTGTATAGTGTGTGTATATATGTGTATGTTGTGTATAGTGTGTGTATATATGTGTATACTGTGTGTAGTGTGTGTATATATGTGTATACTGTGTGTAGTGTGTGTATATATGTGTGTATACTGTGTGTAGTGTGTATATATGTGTATACTGTATGTAGTGTGTGTATATATGTGTATGTTGTGTATAGTGTGTGTATATATATGTATACTGTGTGTAGTGTGTGTATATATGTGTATACTGTGTGTAGTGTGTATATATGTGTATACTGTATGTAGTGTGTGTATATATGTGTATGTTGTGTATAGTGTGTGTATATATGTGTATACTGTGTATAGTGTGTGTATATATGTGTATGTTGTGTGTAGTGTGTGTATATATGTGTATACTGTGTATAGTGTGTGTATATATGTGTATGTTGTGTATAGTGTGTGTATATATGTGTATACTGTGTGTAGTGTGTGTATATATGTGTGTATTGTGTATAGTGTGTGTATATATGTGTATACTGTGTGTAGTGTGTGTATATATGTGTATGCTGTGTATAGTGTGTGTATATATGTGTATACTGTGTATAGTGTGTGTATATATGTGTATGTTGTGTATAGTGTGTGTATATATGTGTATACTGTGTGTAGTGTGTGTATATATGTGTATGTTGTGTATAGTGTGTGTATATATGTGTATGCTGTGTGTAGTGTGTGTATATATGTGTATACTGTGTATAGTGTGTGTATATATGTGTATGTTGTGTATAGTGTGTGTATATATGTGTATACTGTGTGTAGTGTGTGTATATATGTGTATGTTGTGAATAGTGTGTGTATATATGTGTATGTTGTGTATAGTGTGTGTATATAAGTGTATACTGTGTGTAGTGTGTGTATATATGTGTATGTTGTGTATAGTGTGTGCATATATTTGTATGTTGTGTATAGTGTGTGTATATATGTGTATACTGTGTGTAGTGTGTGTATATATGTGTATATTGTGTATAGTGTGTGTATATATGTGTATGCTGTGTGTAGTGTGTGTATATATGTGTATACTGTGTATAGTGTGTGTATATATGTGTATACTGTGTGTAGTGTGTATATATGTGTATGTTGTGTATAGTGTGTGTATATATGTGTATACTGTGTGTAGTGTGTGTATATATGTGTATACTGTGTGTAGTGTGTGTATATATGTGTATGTTGTGTGTAGTGTGTGTATATATGTGTATGTTGTGTATAGTGTGTGTATATATGTGTATACTGTGTGTAGTGTGTGTATATATGTGTATACTGTGTGTAGTGTGTGTATATATGTGTATGTTGTGTATTGTGTGTGTATATATGTGTATGTTGTGTATAGTGTGTGTATATATGTGTATACTGTGTGTAGTGTGTGTATATATGTGTATACTGTGTATAGTGTGTGTATATATGTGTATGTTGTGTATGGTGTGTGTATATATGTGTATACTGTGTGTAGTGTGTGTATATATGTGTATACTGTGTATAGTGTGTGTATATATGTGTATGTTGTGTATAGTGTGTGTATATATGTGTATACTGTGTGTAGTGTGTGTATATATGTGTATGTTGTGTATAGTGTGTGTATATATGTGTATGTTGTGTATATATGTGTATATATGTGTATACTGTGTGTAGTGTGTGTATATATGTGCATGTTGTGTATAGTGTGTGTATATATGTGTATACTGTGTGTAGTGTGTGTATATATGTGTATGCTGTGTATAGTGTGTGTATATATGTGTATACTGTGTATAGTGTGTGTATATATGTGTATGTTGTGTATAGTGTGTGTATATATGTGTATACTGTGTGTAGTGTGTGTATATATGTGTATGTTGTGTATAGTGTGTGTATATATGTGTATGCTGTGTGTAGTGTGTGTATATATGTGTATACTGTGTATAGTGTGTTTATATATGTGTCTGTTGTGTATAGTGTGTGTATATATGTGTATACTGTGTATAGTGTGTGTATATATGTGTATACTGTGTATAGTATTTGTATATATGTGTATACTGTGTATAGTGTGTGTATATATGTGTATACTGTGTGTAGTGTGTGTATATATGTGTATACTGTGTGTAGTGTGTGTATATATGTGTATGTTGTGTGTAGTGTGTGTATATATGTGTATACTGTGTGTAGTGTGTGTATATATGTGTATGTTGTGTATAGTGTGTGTATATATGTGTATACTGTGTGTAGTGTGTGTATATATGTGTATGTTGTGTATAGTGTGTGTATATATGTGTATGTTGTGTATAGTGTGTGTATATATGTGTATACTGTGTGTAGTGTGTGTATATATGTGTATGTTGTGTATAGTGTGTGTATATATGTGTATACTGTGTGTAGTGTGTGTATATATGTGTATGTTGTGTATAGTGTGTGTATATATGTGTATACTGTGTGTAGTGTGTGTATATATGTGTTTACTGTGTGTAGTGTGTATATATATGTGTATACTGTGTGTAGTGTGTGTATATATGTGTATGTTGTGTATAGTGTGTGTATATATGTGTATACTGTGTGTAGTGTGTGTGTATATGTGTATACTGTGTATAGTGTGTGTATATATGTGTATGCTGTGTGTAGTGTGTGTATATATATGTATGCTGTGTGTAGTGTGTGTATATATGTGTATGTTGTGTATAGTGTGTGTATATATGTGTATGTTGTGTATAGTGTGTGTATATATGTGTATACTGTGTGTAGTGTGTGTATATATGTGTTTACTGTGTGTAGTGTGTATATATATATGTGTATACTGTGTGTAGTGTGTGTATATATGTGTATGTTGTGTATAGTGTGTATATATGTGTATACTGTTTGTAGTGTGTGTATATATGTGTATACTGTGTATAGTGTGTGTATATATGTGTATACTGTGTGTAGTGTGTGTATATTAGTGTATGTTGTGTATAGTGTGTGTATATATGTGTATACTGTGTGTAGTGTGTGTATATATGTGTATACTGTGTATAGTGTGTGTATATATGTGTATACTGTGTGTAGTGTGTGTATATATGTGTATGTTGTGTATAGTGTGTGTATATATGTGTATACTGTGTATAGTGTGTGTATATATGTGTATGCTGTGTGTAGTGAGACAGTGGAGGGCAGCATAGCCCAGAACGACCATAATAATTAAGGCCCTTAGGAGTTTTCTGCTGTGAAGTTGCAACAATGTTGCATTAGTGAGGGTGGGGTTTAGCTTACCTTTAAGTAGTCACCTCCCAAGGCCCAAACCCTCTTTTCCAGCTCGTCTTAACAGCGTCAGGATCATCTGTCAGGATTCCTGTGGAAGAAGATGTCGGAATTAGATGAGCTGATTGTGACAAAACCAATCTCGCCACTGTACATTGGAGGGCCTGTTATGGAACATTCTTTGGGCTGGAGGTACATGGGCTTAATGATACCCAGAGACTGCATGGAAATATGGAATTTTATATGCTGGACACCCCATGTACTTTCATAACTCTGTCTTATGTCTATGTCACCCTGTATCCATAAATACAGGATGGGTACAGGGTGTGAGTGCCCCTTGTGGGAGCAATTGTGACTCTATAAGCCAAGTGGGCATAAAAGACTTTATAGCTAATAAGAACTGTTCCTATATTCTCTAATAAGATGTATTCTATGTATGTTTCAGATCTGATTGTGTCTCAGGAGTCTGTCTGGGTAAACTGATTGTGTCCTTGTGTGATTATGTTAACTAGACTGCCCAACATCAGATTGTCTGAGTACTTAATATGTTAATCTGTTTTACCTGTGAATAGACAATTCTTAGAGGTTTGATGCATTGTTCATATGTTTGCTTTACTGTTTAACCAATGCCCTCTGTAACCTGAAGCCATGGTTATATTCAACCCCCCCATCTGGGGGTCAGACCTGCATAAATACTAGGCATAGCCTTTAATAAATGTCATTCTGTTTTAAACCTGAAAACTGGCTGGGTTGTGAATTGCTGATTCCCTATGCAGGACATTGTTCCCTGGTGTTAACCCTTGGTATCCTGTTGGTACCGTAACAATTGGTGGCAAGCGACGGAATGAACCTTATCGCCCAGAAGAGCAACTACACAAGCCAGTAACCTCAGGAAGAGGGGGATTATTACAATACTGACTAAGATGGAAAAGAGAAAAGTAAATTTTGCAGCTTTTAAAAACTTCCTGGAAACAGAAGGAGAGATTGATGGGTACCTTGCGGATTTTGAGAGGCAATGTGCACTACACAAGGTACCCGCAGAGGACTGGGTCACGATATTATCTGGAAAATTATCCGGCCGGGCCAGAGAGGCTTTTCGGGCCATTCCAGATGAGGAAGTCAGGGATTATAATACTGTAAAAGAGGCTCTGCTCTCCAGGTATGCGGTTACACCGGAGGCATACCGGAGGCGGTTCAGAGACACTGTTAAATTAGCTGGAGATTCCTACCTTGAGTGGGCATGTAAGGTGCACCGCACAGCAGCTCACTGGATAGCGGGGTGCCAAGCCATATCTGGGGAAGAGGTGCTGCAGCTATTCCTGTTGGAACATTGCTTCGACAAGTTACCCGCAGGAGTTCGAGAGTGGGTTCGGGACCATAACCCCTCCACCCTGCAGGAAGCGGCTCGCTTGGCAGATGAGTATACGGATGCCCGCAAACTGGACACTGCTACCACTAAGCCCCCTGCTAGAGTGGAGTACAGACCCCCAGTCACCCCAGCAGCTGCCAGTTACCAAACCCTGGCGCACCGCTATACCACACGGCCTCCGGCCACGAACTACCCTCAGAGAGCCCTGTTCAATTTGCGGTGCTTCTCACAACCTATTCGGTGCTTTAGATGTAAGCAACTAGGGCACAAAAGACCAGAGTGTCCCCTAAACGCAGCGAACCAAGCGCAGTCCTGGAGAAGACCCGCCGGCGGAATCCCACGTAATCCTCAGCCTGCGGCCCGCTACGTAGAGGCGCAAGAATGCTGGAGCATCCTACATGAGGCAGACCTTTTGCAAGCTGCCCACCGGAATAACCGGCAACTGGTTAAAGTGAATGGGAAGAAGGTCAGTGGTCTACGGGATACTGGTGCTACCATGACCTTGCTTCAAAAGAACTTCGTGTCTGAGAAACAGTACACTGGAGACACTGTGGCTGTGAGGGTAGCAGGGGGCGATGTGTTCAGCCTACCTGTTGCCAGGGTACATTTGGATTGGGGAGTGGGCGCTAGACCTGTGAATGTGGGGGTCAAGAAGGACTTACCTGCTGATGTTCTTCTTGGAAATGACTTGGCCCCCCTTGTTTCTGCCTACGCTCCTATGGGTCCCGCTGATGTTAACTCTGTGACTACCCGTGCCCAGATCCGTGCAGCAGAGACTGACCCACCTGCTGCTAAGCCCCAGGACGCTGAGCTCAGTAAATCTCTATCCGCTATTGATACGTGGAAGTCCCGTTACAATGCGCTGATGAAGGAGAAGAGGAGCGCAGAGGAAAAAGCACGTTTAGAACGTGAATCTCTGCTAGACAAGCTGCACAGACAGACTGCAGAAAACACCAGCTTGAGAGTGGGACATGAAACCTTAAAGACAAACTTAGCGACACTTGAGGAGAAGCTGATGCTGGCTCATAGTGAGGTGCAGCAACTCAAGGGCACCCTATGTCAGTATGAAGGGATTGTGGATACCTATAAAGAGCAGGTACAGAAAACTCGTAAAGAAGCTGATGGGATTTTGAAGGACTGTTTGGCCCTGGTCTGGGCACTGAGGAATTTGAACCCTTGTTTGTATGGACAGGAATTCTCTCTCATAACGGGAATACAGATGGATTGTCCCAGCAAACTGACATGCCTACCAGGCGCTCTGGTGGTATATGGCACAGTATATACCCTGGACAGCTGAGCATGACAAACCAGAGGGAGAGGAGTTTGATGGTCCTGTCCCCCAGCAGCAGAGGAATATACAGGGAATTGTGAGCCCAGACTCCATTCCCCAGCGGCAGGCTGCGTTACAAGGGGTAGGGACAGTTGGTCCTGTCCCCCAGCAACACGGCTGTTTAGCCAAAGGGGAGACGATTGGTCTCCCCCTCCAGCAGCACAGCTATGTATCCAAAGGGGAGACAGTCGGTCTCCCCCTCCAGCAACCAGGCTCCCACCAGGCTACTTCCATGGTAGTGCTGGCACCCGGGCAGAGTACAGCTGGTCTCTGCCCACCTCGCAACCCACCAATTCAGCGTACCAGTCCCCCACACAGCTGTGGTGAGGCACCTGGACATGGACAAGTTTTCCCCGTACTCAGGTGTAGTAACCATTTATTGTGGGTGGGCTGTACTACTAATTGTGTTTTATAGGTGGGTTGCTGGACTAACCAGGGCACTGACCGGCAGGAGGTCAGATACCCTGTTAGTCTGTTTGGAAAAGGGGAGAGATGTGACAAAACCAATCTCGCCACTGTACATTGGAGGGCCTGTTATGGAACATTCTTTGGGCTGGAGGTACATGGGCTTAAGGATACCCAGAGACTGCATGGAAATATGGAATTTTATATGCTGGACACCCCATGTACTTTCATAACTCTGTCTTATGTCTATGTCACCCTGTATCCATAAATACAGGATGGGTACAGGGTGTGAGTGCCCCTTGTGGGAGCAATTGTGACTCTATAAGCCAAGTGGGCATAAAAGACTTTATAGCTAATAAGAACTGTTCCTATATTCTGTAATAAGATGTATTCTATGTATGTTTAAGATCTGATTGTGTCTCAGGAGTCTGTCTAGGTAAACTGATTGGGTTTTGTGTGATTATGTTAACTAGACTGCCCAACATCAGATTGTCTGAGTACTTAATATGTTAATCTGTTTTACCTGTGAATAGACAATTCTTAGACGTTTGATGCATTGTTCATATGTTTGCTTTACTGTTTAACCAATGCCCTCTGTAACCTGAAGCCAGGGTTATATTCAACCCCCCCATCTGGGGGTCAGACCTGCATAAATACTAGGCATAGCCTTTAATAAATGTCATTCTGTTTTAAACCTGAAAACTGGCTGGGTTGTGAATTGCTGATTCCCTATGCAGGACATTGTTCCCTGGTGTTAACCCTTGGTATCCTGTTGGTACCGTAACACTGATGATCGATGAGTTTGACTCAGGAGAAGATGTGGTGCAGCCTTCCCCCCCTCGCCCGGTGAGTCGTGCCCCGGGGTCTAGCCTGTACCCTGAGGTTATGGTTGTCTCCCCCTCTCCCACCCCTCCTTTAATCCCCCCTCCAATGTTAGAAGTGGGTCCCCAGGTAGCAGAGGGGGTTGTGGTAGACGAGCAGGGCTCTGTTCCCAGTGCGAATGGCGTTGGGTGTGAGGCCTTACCTGAACCGGTCACTCTTACCGGTGAGGCGGTCTCCACGGCGGTTGCGCTGCTCCAATCTTTGGCAGCGGTGCTTTCCGGTGGGGGGTCGGCATCCCAGGGCGGTCCTCCAGCTTCGGTTCGTGCGTCGGCGGCCACGCGGGTATCCATGTCCGCGTCAGGGCCCGTCTCTTCCGGTTTGGCAGTTTCCGGTGACGTCGCTTCCGGAATCCAGAGGCAAGCGGGCAGCATCGTCGTCTCCGCCGGGGTACACAGGTAAGAGAGGGGTACCCCGGGGGGGGCGACGCCCGCGGGGGGTGCGCAGCGAGGCTCAATTACTCAGCGCCCGCGTGGGGACACTGATTTTGCAGCCATTGAAAGGGGTAGAAGATTGCATGAGGGATCTCATGAGCAGGCCGCAAGCCTGACCGGGGGTATGATGGCACTTGATGGTGCTCCGATCAGGGCAAATAGTGTTTCTGAGGGGCAAGTAGCAAGGGCACATTCGCCCGGAAGGGCCCAGATTGGGGAAACAGGCGTTAATGAGCAGGGCGCAGGCCTGACGGGGAATATGCCTACTGCGCAACAAGTCGCAGGGCCTCAGGCCGCAATCACGCAGGCCGGGGGCAAGCGTCGGCCCGCAAATACATCGCGGCCTAGCAGACGCCGTAGTACTGCGTCACGCAGCAAACGTAGCGCCCGACAGGGTGCGCGGGCAGCGCCCGCGGGTGTGGCCCTCAGCGGGGCTCCCCCAGGCGTTGTTACTAGGGCCTCTGCAAAGAAAGGCCCAGTTATCACGCCCAGTCTATGTCAGGGCGCGCAGGCTGTGACTGAACAGAACAGACAAGTGCAGTTTGCTAATGCAGTGATGAATATGCGTATGGCTGATATGGTTGATGATGGTATTGTGGAGTGTGGCAGTGATCACAGGAGCCCCAGTCCCTTAGGGTCCCGTGGTAATGTGGTTGGTGGGCCTTCGTCCCCTTCCCTGGGTACTCCTCTTTCGCATTTTTCTCCGCAGATCATTATGGAACCCAGAACTGCATTACTGCCACTCCCGGCCCCCCCAGTGCCGTTGAGAGGGAGCCACAGTCTCAGGAGCAGCCATCCACTTCTTCTGGTCCTGTCCCGGTGCAACGCCTCTTGGGAGCTGGTAAGCACACTGTAGCGGAGAGCAATATTAAAATACTCCCAATAACCGGACGAAACACAGTTTGGGAGTCAATAACTCACGACCCAGCCAGTTTTCAGGTTTAAAACAGAATGAACTTTATTAAAAAGGCTATGCCTAGTATTTATGCAGGTCTGACCTCCCAGATGGGGGGTTGAAAAGAATGTTGTAGATTAGATGGATGGAACACGCCTTTTGACATGATACAATAGAATACCTTGCTCAAGCTGATAACAACTTAACCACAGGACACACACTTGGCTCTTCTTATCACTAAGGCGTCGTCTCTCTAGATGTGATTGAACAATGGAATGGTAATCACTAGCTTTAATGAAAGTACACAATAGCTGAGACTAGTAACCTTGTCGTTCAAGAATAGTCTTCTTAAAGCTAAACACATTTAACTCCTTCAGTGCTGCCAGAAGGGTCTGTCACATCTACATAGCACACAATACAGCCTATAGACAACCTTTCTTACATTATAGTCCAGAAGTGGCTAGGTTTGCCACAATGCTCCCCCAGAACCAAGCCGGCATACACAGTCTGATCCCAACGGATCGGCTTGGGGATGTCCGGGGAAGCACTCACAGATCACTTTTCATGTTCAGTTTGTCTGGACAACCCGTCGGCGTTACCGTTTTGTTTCCCTGGGCGGTAATGGATGGTAAAGTCGAAGGGCTGCAGCGCCAAACTCCAGCGCAGCAGCCTGGCATTGTCCCCGGCCACACGGTTCAGCCACACCAACGGGTTGTGATCTGTGAGTAAGGAAAAAGGTTGTCCATACAGGTACGGCTGCAACTTTTTGAGGGCCCACACCACGGCCAGGCATTCTTTTTCGATGGCGGCGTAGCTTACTTCACGGGGCAACAACTTTCGGCTCAAGTAAGCTACGGGATGTTCTCCGCCATCTGCTCCAACTTGGCTCAGCACTGCCCCCACTCCAAACATCGAAGCGTCTGTGTGAACAAGAAATCTTTTAGTTGGATCGGGTGCAGCAAGTACAGGCGCATTAGTTAGAGCCGTCTTTAGTTGTTGGAATGCCTGCTCACACTCTGGGGCCCAAGTAACTTGTCGGGGAAGGTTCTTACGTGTCAAGTCAGTCAGGGGTTTGGCTAGGGCACTATAATTGGGCACGAACTTTCTGTAGTACCCCGCCGTGCCTAAAAATGCCAGTACTTGGGTCTTGGTCCTAGGGGTGGGCCACTTAGCAACAGCTTCAATTTTGGCCGGTTCGGGTTTCTGGTGCCCGCTCCCCACCCGGTGGCCTAAATACTGCACTTCTGCCATCCCGATATGGCATTTACTAGGTTTCAGGGTCAGCCCTGCCTCCCCTATACGGTCAATAACTGCTCCTATATGCTGTAGGTGTTCTGCCCAGTTCTGGCTATATATGGCAATATCGTCCAGGTATGCGCAGGCATACTCCTGGAACCCGTCCAGTAGCCGATCTACCATCCTTTGAAAGGTCGCCGGAGCGTTCTTCATCCCGAAAGGCATGACCCGAAATTGGTATAGGCCAAACGGGGTGACAAACGCTGACTTGGGGACGGCGTCATCGGCTAGCGGGATTTGCCAGTATCCCTTGCATAAGTCTATGGTCGTAAGATACTGTCCCCTAGCCATTTTATCCAGCAACTCGTCTATCCGGGGCATCGGATAGGCATCAGACACCGTTTTGTCATTTAGCCTCCGGTAGTCAACACAGAAGCGTGTGGTGCCGTCTTTCTTGGGTACCAACACTACCGGGGATGCCCAGGGGCTGTCGGAAGGTTCGATAACCCCTAGTTGCAACATCTCGTCAATTTCTGCCTTCATGTGTGCCTTGACTGCTTCAGGGACACGATACGGGGTCTGCCGCATAGGTAGCTGCCCCGGGGTTTCAACTCGGTGAGTGGCCAGCGGGGTGTACCCAGGTAAGTGGGAGAAGATAGCCCCTTTAGCTACTATCAACTCCTGTACCTGGGCACGCTCCGAAGGGCTTAGCCGCTCCCCCAGCTGAACGCCCCTGGAGGGCTCTATCTGGTCCTCTGATTCTAATAGGTCAGGGAGAGGCAGATTCTCCTGATCCTCAGAGGCCGAGGCGCATATTGCCGCCACGTCCTCCATCCTCTCATGGTAGGGTTTGAGCATGTTCACATGAAGCATGCGTCGCTTCCCTACCCCTGAGCAGGGGCCAATCACATAGGTAGTGTCGCATCGCTGCTCTACGACCTGGTATGGGCCTTGCCAGACGGCCTGCAGCTTGTTGGTGCGTACAGGTTTTAAAATTAAAACTTTCTGCCCCACTTGAAAGCTGCGATCCCTGGCTCCCCTATCGTACCAGCGGCGCTGGCGTTGTTGAGCCGCCTGGAGGTTGGTACGTACAGCCTGGGTTAATGCCTCCAGTCGGTCCCTGAACTCCAGCACGTAAGATACAATGGGTTTACCATCGGGGCTACTCTCTCGCTCCCAATGCTCCCTAATGAGGTTTAATGGCCCCCGCACCCTTCTCCCAAATAGCAATTCGAAGGGGGAAAAACCTGTCGACTCTTGGGGTACCTCCCTATATGCGAAAAGCAGATGGGGTAGGTAGCGCTCCCAGTCCTTATGAGTCTCGCCAAATGTACGGAGCATCTGTTTTAAAGTCCCATTAAATCTCTCACATAACCCATTGGACTGGGGATGGTAGGCTGAGTTAATTATGGGTCTAACACCACATACCCTCCAAAGTTGTTGGGTCACCTCTGCGGTAAACTGGGTTCCCCTATCTGATATTATCTCCTGGGGGAACCCTACCCGGGAAAATATTTTTATTAAGGCTTCAGCTACCGTCTCTGCATGGATGTTGGAGAGCGCAATGGCCTCGGGGTACCTAGTGGCATAGTCCACTACGGTTAAAATGTACCTCTTCCCGGAGGGACTGGGCTTGGGTAGAGGCCCTACGATATCTACTGCTACCCTGCTAAAGGGTTCCTCAATAATGGGTAACGGGCATAATTTAGCCTTAGGGTGGTCACCTCGTTTGCCTACTCGTTGGCACACGTCACAGGAGGTGCAATATTGCCGTACATCTTTAGAGATCCCAGGCCAGAAAAAGGCGTGGGTCAATCTGTAGCGGGTGCGAGTCATTCCCAGGTGGCCTGACAGGGGAATGTCATGAGCTATCCTGAGCAGTTCCTGCCTATACTTCTGGGGTACTACCAGTTGCTTAGTGGTCACGGTGACTGCGCTGCCTACCCCCCGTTCGGCTATGCGGTACAATAACCCTTTCTCCCAGACGTACCGTTCCCCTTCTAACCCAGCCTGATCGGTGTTCCCTTTATCCCGGTATGCCTGCAGCGTGGGGTCAGCTTTCACCTCCGCCTCAAATTGGGTGGGGGTATCCCAAGTCATATGTGTCAAGGGGGTGTCATGGTCTCTTACCTGAGCCTCGTGGTGAGCTGGTGGGGCCGTAGTGCGTGCCTGCTGCCGGGTGGTTACTGGGTGGACCTCCTGATGTGGAGCCTGAGGTACAAAAGCAGAGGTCATCTGACCCAGGTCATTCCCCAGTACAATATCCGCTGGTAGGTTTTGCATTAAGCCCACTTCTACCATGCCCTCCCCTGCACCCCAATCCAAATGAATCTTAGCAGTGGGCAATCGGTATACTGCTCCCCCTGCCACTCGTACTGCCACGGATCCGCCCGTGTGTGCTGTATCTGGCACCAAATGGGGAGCTATCAGGGTTAAAGTAGCTCCCGAATCCCGAAGTCCCTGGACCTCCTTCCCCTCCACGGTCACCAGCTGACGGTGATGTTGCCGGTTATCGGTGGCTCGGACCGACATCACCTCATGCAGAATTCCCAGGGGTTCCCCGGCTGGGGTGCTCAACCCCTCATGAGCGGCTGGCTCCGTTTGGTAATGGTGAGCAGCCGCCCTTGGGGCCAGGTTCTGTCTGACCTGGTTCCAAGCTTGTCTGCTCCGATTTTGGGTGCACTCACGTGCCATATGTCCCCACTGCTTGCAGGTGTGGCATTGTATATTCGCCCGTCCATTGTATCGTGAGGGGGGTGGTGGATTCCCTGGGGCTGGACGAAACGGTGCCGCTGTGGGGTTGTTAGACTGTAGAGGACTGGGCTGTCCTGTGGGTCGAGTGTACGTCTTAGGTAGTAGTCCATGGTGCCTCCTGGCGTCAAAATGCTGGTCTGCTAATCTGGCTGCTTCGGTTAACGTGAGGGGTTTTCGATCTCTCACCCATTCTTGGGCTTCTGGGGACAAGCCGTTAAAGAATTGCTCCAACAGCATCAGTTGTCGCAATTCTTCCATGGTGGTAGCTTGGCTGGCCTGTATCCACCCCTGAGATGCTTGATCCAGCTTGTGGGCCCACTCTGCATGGGAATATCTTTCTGGCTTGCGCAGGCCTCTAAACTTGCGCCGGTATGCCTCTGGGGTAATGGCATATCTTTCCAAGATTGCGCTCTTCACTTTAGCGTAATCCTTGCTGTCCTCCCTGGGTACAGCGCGATACGCTTCCGCTGCCCTACCGGCTAGCTTGCCTGCTAGCACCGGCACCCATACGGACTGCTCCAACTCATGTAACTCGCACAGTCTCTCAAAATCCTGTAAATACCCATCGATCTCATCCTTCTCCTCACAAAACATTTTAAAGGCATGGTTCGGGATTTTGGGTCTTACTGGGTTACTGAGTGCTTCCGAAATGGATTCTGCTCGGGAGGATGCATTCCGCGGACTGTGTGCCATCACGTACTCCTGCACATCTGCCATTACCACGGATAGCATGTCCCGTGGTACAGGTTGGGGTAAAAATTCCAGCCTGGTCCTCATTTCCCTCTGGTATAGGGTCTCCTCCATGGCTGCTGGAGGCGTAGCGCTGCGAGCTCTGTCTCCCTCCATCAGCTCTGCAATTAATATAGCCTTGGGTTTGCTGCTGGCTATCTTTCCCCTGGCTTCTAGCAGTTCCTTTAACGTTTGTCTCTTTAGCTTAGAATAATCCGTCTCCATTCACTTCGGTAGTCGGTTCTTTCACTGTATTCTGCTTGCCATTCCCTTTTCTTATTCGGCAGTTACAATTGCACGAATTGCGCTTTTCGGCTGTAAGGTCTGATCCCAACGCTTGCCACCAATTGTAGCGGAGAGCAATATTAAAATACTCCCAATAACCGGACGAAACACAGTTTGGGAGTCAATAACTCACGACCCAGCCAGTTTTCAGGTTTAAAACAGAATGAACTTTATTAAAAAGGCTATGCTTAGTATTTATGCAGGTCTGACCTCCCAGATGGGGGGTTGAAAAGAATGTTGTAGATTAGATGGATGGAACACGCCTTTTGACATGATACAATAGAATACCTTGCTCAAGCTGATAACAACTTAACCACAGGACACACACTTGGCTCTTCTTATCACTAAGGCGTCGTCTCTCTAGATGTGATTGAACAATGGAATGGTAATCACTAGCTTTAATGAAAGTACACAATAGCTGAGACTAGTAACCTTGTCGTTCAAGAATAGTCTTCTTAAAGCTAAACACATTTAACTCCTTCAGTGCTGCCAGAAGGGTCTGTCACATCTACATAGCACACAATACAGCCTATAGACAACCTTTCTTACATTATAGTCCAGAAGTGGCTAGGTTTGCCACACACACTATTACTTTTGAACGTAGTGTTTTAAGCTCATCCTCGGATGATTCAGGTTCTGAAAGTGATAGATCCCTGGGGTTGGAAGCGAAAGGGCAAAAAAGAATGTATAGGATGGTGAAGTGGTTAGTGGAAGAAAGGAAGGCTATGGGTCTCCCCCTCCCCCCTGGTTCATCCCGCATGGAACCCACTGTTCCTATGCTGACACCTCCTGCGTCAACAGACTTAGACCTTGATTTTGAGTTTGGCGTTAGCCGTGAAAACCAGCGTTAGAGGCTCCTAACGCTGGTTTTAGGCTACCGCCGGTATTTGGAAAATAGGGTCTAACGCTCACTTTTCAGCCGCGACTTTTCCATACCGCAGATCCCCTTACATCAATTGCGTATCCTATCTTTTCAATGGGATCTTTCTAACTCCGGTATTTAGAGTCGTTTCTGAAGTGAGCGTTAGACATCTAACGACAAAACTCCAGCCGCAGGAAAAAAGTCAGTAGTTAAGAGCTTTCTGGGCTAACGCCGGTTTCTAAAGCTCTTAACTACTGTACTCTAAAGTACACTAACACCCATAAACTACCTATGTACCCCTAAACCGAGGTCCCCCCACATCGCCGACACTTGAATAATTTTTTTTAACCCCTAATCTGCCGACCGCCACCTACGTTATCCTTATGTACCCCTAATCTGCTCCCCCTAACACCGCCGACCCCTGTATTATATTTATTAACCCGTAATCTGCCCCCCTCAACGTCGCCTCTATCTGCCTACACTTATTAACCCCTAATCTGCCGACCGCAAAGCGCCGCCACCTACGTTATCCTTATGTACCCCTAATCTGCTGCCCCTAACACCGCCGACCCCTATATTATATTTATTAACCCCTAATCTGCCCCCTTCAACGTCGCCTCCACCTGCCTACACTTATTAACCCCTAATCTGCCGAGCGGACCTGAGCGCTACTATAATAAAGTTATTAACCCCTAATCCGCATCACTAACCCTATAATAAATAGTATTAACCCCTAATCTGCCCTCCCTAACATCGCCGACACCTAACTTCAATTATTAACCCCTAATCTGCCGACTGGAGCTCACCGCTACTCTAATAAATGTATTAACCCCTAAAGCTAAGTCTAACCCTAACACTAACACTCCCCTAAGTTAAATATAATTTACATCTAACGAAATTAATTAACTCTTATTAAATAAATTATTCCTATTTAAAGATAAATACTTACCTGTAAAATAAATCCTAATATAGCTACAATATAAATTATAATTATATTATAGCTATTTTAGGATTTATATTTATTTTACAGGTAACTTTGTATTTATTTTAACCAGGTACAATAGCTATTAAATAGTTAAGAACTATTTAATAGCTAAAATAGTTAAAATAATTACAAAATTACCTGTAAAATAAATACTAACCTAAGTTACAATTAAACCTAACACTACACTATCAATAAATTAATTAAATAAACTACCTACAATTAACCTAACACTACACTATCAATAAATTAATTAAATACAATTGCTACAAATAAATACAATTAAATAAACTAGCTAAAGTACAAAAAATAAAAAAGAACTAAGTTACAAAAAATAAAAAAATATTTACAAACATAAGAAAATTATTACAACAATTTTAAACTAATTACACCTACTCTAAGCCCCCTAATAAAACAACAAAGCCCCCCAAAATAAAAAAATGCCCTACCCTATTCTAAATTACTAAAGTTAAAAGCTCTTTTACCTTACCAGCCCTGAACAGGGCCCTTTGCGGGGCATGCCCCAAGAAGTTCAGCTCTTTTGCCTGTAAAAAAAAACCATACAATACCCCCCCCCCCCAACATTACAACCCACCACCCACATACCCCTAATCTAACCCAAACCCCCCTTAAATAAACCTAACACTAAGCCCCTGAAGATCATCCTACCTTGTCTTTTGGGGGGCTTTGTTGTTTTATTAGGGGGCTTAGAGTAGGTGTAATTAGTTTAAAATTGTTGTAATATTTTTCTTATGTTTGTAGATATTTTTTGTAACTTAGTTCTTTTTTATTTTTTGTACTTTAGTTAGTTTATTTCATTGTAGTTATTTGTAGATATTGTATTTAATTAATGTATTGATAGTGTAGTGTTAGGTTTAATTGTAGGTAATTGTAGGTATTTTATTTAATTAATTTAATGATAGTATAGTGTTAGGTTTAATTGTAACTTAGGTTAGGATTTATTTTACAGGTAATTTTGTAATTATTTTAACTAGGTAACTATTAAATAGTTCTTAACTATTTAATAGCTATTGTACCTGGTTAAAATAATTACAAAGTTGCCTGTAAAATAAATATTAATCCTAAAATAGCTACAATGTAATTATAATTTATATTGTAGCTATATTAGGGTTTATTTTATAGGTAATGTTACGGTACCAACTGTGTACCAAGGGTTAACCCCAGATGAACAATGTCCTGCATAGGGAATCAGCAATTCACAACACAGCCAGTTTCAGGTTTAAAACAGAATGACAACTTTATTTGAAGGCAGCACACAGATTTATACAGGTTTTTGACCCCCCCTCAGATGGGGGTTGAAAGAATGTTGTACATTAGATAAAAGGGAGAAGCGCCCTTGACATGATACAATAGAATTATATTACTTAAATACTTTACTTAGGCAGATAACAACTTAAACACATTTGGCTTGTCTTATCACCTAGCGTCTGTTCTCTGAGGGTGATTAAACAATGGCCTGTTTATTACTTAAATGTAATTATAGTACACAATAGCTGAGGCCAGAAAACCTGTCTTTAGAAATTAGATTCTTAAAGCTAAACACAGTTAACTCTTTCAGTCCTGACAGAAGGGTCTGTCACATAGCTCCCCCCTTGTGGAACACTCCGGCAGACCCGGCTTGACCCTTTTGCGGGTCAACCTGGGGATGACCGGACTAGGAGGTGGTAGGCATGTCAGTTTGCTGGGACAATCCATCTGTATTCCCGTTATGAGAGAGAATCCCTGTCTGTATAAATAAGGGTTCAACCTCTTCAGTGCCCCGACTAGGGCTAAACAGTCCTTCAAAATATCATCGGCTTCTTTACGTGGTTTTTGTACCTGCTCTTTATAGGTATCCACAATCCCTTCATACTGACATAGGGTGCCCTTGAATTGCTGCACCTCACTATGAGCCAGCGTCAGCTTCTCCTCCAGTGTCACTAAGTTTGTCCTTAATGTTTCATGTTCCACTCTCAAGCTGGTGTTTTCTGCAGTCTGTCGGTGCAGCTTGTCTAGCAGAGATTCCTGTTCTAAACGTGCTTTTTCCTCTGCACTCCTCTTCTCTCCCGCTAGCACTGTTACATGATTATTTAACGTGACCATTTTATCCTCTACGTGACTCTTCTCCTTCATCAGCGCATTGTAACGTGACTCCCACATATCAATAGCGGATAGAGATTTACTGAGCTCAGCGTCCTGGGGCTTAGCAGCAGGGGGGTCAGTCTCTGCTGCACGGATCTGAGCACGGGTAGTCACAGGGTTAACATCAGCGGGACCCATGGGAGCATAGGCAGAAACAAGGGGGACCAAGGTATTTCCAAGGAGAACATCAGCTGGTAAATCCTTCATGACCCCCACATTCACAGGTCTAGCGCCCCCTCCCCAATCCAAATGCACCCTGGCAACAGGTAGGCGGAACACAGTGCCCCCTGCTACCCTCACAGCCACAGTGTCTCCTGTGTGCTGTTTCTCAGACACCAAGTTCTTTCGAAGCAAGGTCATGGTAGCACCAGTATCCCGTAGACCACTGACCTCCTTCCCATTCACTTTAACCAGTTGCCGGTTATTCCGGTGGGCAGCTTGCACAAGGTCTGCCTCATGTAGGATGCCCCAGCATTCTTGCGCCTCTACATAGCGGGCCGCAGGCTGAGGATTACGTGGGATTCCGCTAGCGGGTCTTCTCCAGGACTGTGCTTGGTTCGCTGCGTTTAAGGGACACTCTGGTCTTTTGTGCCCTAGTTGCTTACATCCAAAGCACCGAATAGGTTGTGAGTAGCCCCGCGAATTGAACCAGGCTCTCTGAGGGTAGTTCGTGGCCCGAGACCGTGTGGTATAGCGGTGTGCTGGGGGTTGGTAACTGGCAGGTGCTGGGGTGACTGGGGGTCTGTACTCCACTCTGGCAGGGGGCTTAGTGGTAGCAGTGTCCAGTTTGCGGGCATCCGTATACTCATCTGCCAAGCGAGCCGCTTCATGCAGGGTGGAGGGTTTACGGTCCCGAACCCACTCTCGAACTCCTGCGGGTAACTTGTCGAAGCAATGTTCCAACAGGAATAGCTGCAGCACCTCTTCCCCAGATACGGCTTGGCACCCCGCTATCCAGTGAGCTGCTGTGCGGTGCACCTTACATGCCCACTCAAGGTAGGAATCACCAGCCAATTTAACAGTGTCTCTGAACCGCCTCCGGTATGCCTCCGGTGTAACCGCATACCTGGAGAGCAGAGCCTCTTTTACAGTATTATAATCCCCGACTTCCTCATCTGGAATGGCCCGAAAAGCCTCACTGGCCCGGCCGGATAATTTTCCGGATAATATCGTGACCCAGTCCTCTGCGGGTACCTTGTGTAGTGCACATTGCCTCTCAAAATCCGCAAGGTACCCATCAATCTTTCCTTCTGTTTCCAGGAAGTTTTTAAAAGCTGCAAAATTTACTTTTCCCTTTTCCACTGGGGTTGCTGTGACTTGGGCTGCTGCAGCGCCGCTTTGGCGAAGTAGGTTGGCCTCCACAGCTGCTATGACCCGGTCGATAATTTCGGCAGATGGGTTGGGGCCATAATATGCCAGTCTTATTTTAACCGCCCGATCAAAGCTTGCTTCTTCAGGGGTTCTGTCTGATATGCTGGGCCCATTGGTTCCTTCTGTCCCTGGTACTCTTTCCATCTTAGTCAGTATTGTAATAATCCCCCTCTTCCTGAGGTTACTGGCTTGTGTAGTTGCTCTTCTGGGCGATAAGGATTCTCCCGTCGCTTGCCACCAATGTTACGGTACCAACTGTGTACCAAGGGTTAACCCCAGATGAACAATGTCCTGCATAGGGAATCAGCAATTCACAACACAGCCAGTTTCAGGTTTAAAACAGAATGACAACTTTATTTGAAGGCAGCACACAGATTTATACAGGTTTTTGACCCCCCCTCAGATGGGGGTTGAAAGAATGTTGTACATTAGATAAAAGGGAGAAGCGCCCTTGACATGATACAATAGAATTATATTACTTAAATACTTTACTTAGGCAGATAACAACTTAAACACATTTGGCTTGTCTTATCACCTAGCGTCTGTTCTCTGAGGGTGATTAAACAATGGCCTGTTTATTACTTAAATGTAATTATAGTACACAATAGCTGAGGCCAGAAAACCTGTCTTTAGAAATTAGATTCTTAAAGCTAAACACAGTTAACTCTTTCAGTCCTGACAGAAGGGTCTGTCACAGGTAAGTATTTAGCTTTAAATAGGAATAATTTATTTAATAAGAGTTAATTAATTTCGTTAGATTAAAATTATATTTAATTTAGGGGGGTGTTAGTGTTAGGGTTAGACTTAGCTTTAGGGGTTAATCCATTTATTAGAAAGCGGTGAGCTCCGGTTCGGCAGATTAGGGGTTAATAATTGAAGTTAGGTGTCTGCGATGTTAGGGAGGGCAGATTAGGGGTTAATACTATTTATTATAGGGTTAGTGAGGCGGATTAGGGGTTAATAACTTTATTATAGTAGCGCTCAGGTCCGCTCGGCAGATTAGGGGTTAATAAGTGTAGGCAGGTGGAGGCGACGTTTAGGGGGGCAGATTAGGGGTTAATAAATATAATATAGGGGTCGGCGGTGTTAGGGGCAGCAGATTAAGGGTACATAGGGATAATGTAAGTAGCGGCGGTTTACGGAGCGGCAGATTAGGGGTTAAAAATAAAATGCAGGTGTCAGCGATAGCGGGGGCGGCAGATTAGGGGTTAATAAGTGTAAGGTTAGGGGTGTTTAGACTCGGGGTACATGTTAGAGTGTTAGGTGCAGACGTAGGAAGTGTTTCCCCATAGCAAACAATGGGGCTGCGTTAAGAGCTGAACGCGGCTTTTTTGCAGGTGTTAGGTTTTTTTTCAGCTCAAACAGCCCCATTGTTTCCTATGGGGGAATCGTGCACGAGCACTTTTTTGAGGCTGGCCGCGTCCGTAAGCAACTCTGGTATTGAGAGTTGAAGCTGCGTTAAAAATGCTCTTCGCTCCTTTTTTGGAGCCTAACGCAGCCTTTATGTGGACTCTCAATACCAGAGTTATTTTTATGGTGTGGCCAGAAAAAAGCCAGCGTTAGTTTTTCGGGTCGTTACCGACAAAACTCCAAATATAGCCGTTAGTTAGCCCGGTTATGGGGAACAGGCGCAGGGCAGCTGTACATGGGGACACTGACACATGGCCTGCGTTTAGTCTACATGAACATCTCAAATCTAAGATGGTTCGGCGCATTCAGGGTGGGAGGTATGTGCACATGTTTGAGCTTTCTGCGGAGGCTTATCGCCAAAAAGAAATGGCGGATGATGGCACGGGCCCGAAAAAATGTAAACGTCCTGATTCCTATGAGGAATGGCGCAAGTGCTTTCGGGTTTATGCGTCCTGTTATATCTCTAAATTCCCCGATCAAGCTTTGAACATCCTGAAATATCAGGATTCCATTGAAACAGTGTACGAGAAGTACAGGGATGGAGCTTGGCGGGACTACGACGCTGCCTTCCGTAGGAAGATGGTTGGGAACACTCTCCTTACTTTCGGTGATGTTGATTCACGTTTATGGGCGCAATTGGGTCCTGAAAAACAGGCGGCACCTGTTATAGCGATCGGAGCATCGGGGGGCGTTAAGGCCTCACAGCGCTCTCGACGGCGGCCCACAGGGGTGTGCTGGCGCTTCCAGGACAAATCGTGTACCAGGGGAGCGGCATGCGCATTTCGGCACGCGTGCAAAACCTGCGGTGGCGGCCACTCGGGGTCCGAGTGTACCAGAACCCAGGACGCGGGTCGTTCCCAGGAGAGACCAGCAGCTGGCTCCAAACCTTTCCCTGTTGGAAAGGGCGGCCACACCTCTGAAGGTGGGCGTAATTGAGAAATGGCTGCTGCTGTACCCGTTTAAGGAGGCCGCCTTGCTTAAAAGGCGGTCTGCGGTCGGGATTTGTTATCCCAGTCGGATCGCACGTGGTGGGTTCCTCGTCACGCAGGAACCTAAAATCCGCATATCAGTTTCCTGAGGTTTTGCGGGATAAACTGAATAAAGAAATTGGGCTGGGTCGTATGGCAGGTCCATTTGAGGAGGTTCCCCTCCCAGGGCTGGTTGTTTCACCTTTGGGGGTAGTCCCAAAAAAGGAGCCGGGTAAATTCCGGCTCATCCAACACCTGTCCTTCCCGAAGGGTCGTTCGGTGAATGACACCATACCCCCTGAGCTTAGCTCAGTTTTTTACCAATCATTTGATGAAGCGTTGGGGCTAGTTCCCCGGGGGGGGGGCCGGAGCCCTGATGGCAAAGCTGGATGTAGAATCTCCTTTTCGGCTCCTGCCTATTCACCCCTCCTCTTTTAGGCTCATGGGGTGTTATTTTGAGGGGCAGTACTACGTGGACAAATGCTTGCCCATGGGGTGCTCAATTTCATGTGCTTACTTCGAGGCTTTCCGCTGCTTCTTGCACTGGGCCATCGCGGAGGTGGCCGGGTTCGACGGCCTGGCACACTACTTGGATGATTTTCTGCTGGTTGGGCGGACAGGATCATCCGAGTGTGCTTTCTTAATGAAAGTCACCAGGGTTCTGATGGATAGAATGGGAGTTCCTCTGGCAGAGGACAAGTCCCAGGGTCCTTGCATGTGCCTTACTTTCTTGGGCATCGAAGTTGATTCGGTGGCAGGGCAGTGCCGTCTGCCACAAGAAAAAATTCAGCGCATGTTGGAGTCAGTACGCGCTATGAGAACAGAGCTGTATCGCTCCGTAAAAGACCTTCAAATCCTATTGGGTTTGCTGAACTTTGCTGGCAGGATTATTCCTATGGGTAGAATATTCCTCCGCAGGCTCGAGAGGCAGCTGTGCGGAGAAAGATCGCAGACCCGGAGGTTCAGGGTGTCTGCTGAGATGGTGGAAGATCTTAAGGTCTGGGAAGAATTTCTTCTCCACTTTAACGGGATCTGCCTGTGGCGGGAGGTGGTTCCTTCTAACGCAGCGATCCAGTTGTTCACTGATGCGGCTGGGTCCCACGGGTACGGGGCTTTCTTGGCCGGGCAATGGAGCGCCGGCCCATGGCCCGCCGCGTGGATAGAAAGAGGCTTGGTCAGAAACCTATGCCTTCTTGAACTGTTTCCCATACTGGTCGCTCTTGACATTTGGGGCGATCAGCTTCGCGACCGTGAGGTGATTTTCTGGATCGATAACATGAGTGTTGTTTATGCTGTCAACAGGCTCTCATCTAGTTCCCCTCCGGTTGTGCGGTATTTGAGACTGTTGGTGCTGAGGTGTCTGCACCTGAATATTGTGTTCCGTGCTAAGCATGTCCTGGGCGTCCAGAATAGGATTGCGGATGCGCTCTCCCGTTTTCAATGGGAAGCATTTTATGCACTGGTGCCCAATGCGGACACTAACGGATTGTCCTGTCCCACTTACTTATGGCAGGTGGCGCTGGATGGGGCCCCCTGATTGCGATGGTTCGTGCTTCCCTCGCTCCGTCTACCTGGGCTACCTATGTGAAATACTGGACGGAGTGGATCGCTTTTTGTGACTTCAGGTGCCGTCCCTCCTGTGATGGGGACCAGTGGGGCTTACTAGAATGGATTACCGAACTTAAAGGTAATGGTGTTTTGAAGACTGCGGTGGGATCACGCCTGGCGGCAGTGTCCTTTTTCTGCAAGTTGTATGGGCTTGCTGACTCCTCAAAGACCTTCCTGGTTAGGCAGGTACTTCGAGGCTGGGGGCGTATGGCACCCAGGGTCAGGGATTTCAGGGAACCAGTTACCATTGAGCGTCTGGTAACGTTGTGCCGAGTTTTGCCGGCGGTTTGTTCATCCCCCTACGAGGCTACCCTGTTCTCAGCCGCCTTTGGGCTGGCTTTTCACGGGGCTCTTAGGGTAGGGGAAATTGTCCTGCCCTCTAAGAAGAAGATGGGCGGCCTTTTGCTGCCCCATGTTAGAGACGATGGGTCGTCTATTTTGGTCTTTCTCCTCAGATCCAAAACAGACCAGGAAGGGAGAGGTGCCTGGTTAGCTTTGCCGGCCCATGATGAATCTGTTTGCTGCCCGGTCAGACTGATTAAGGCCTATATGGACGTGCGTCCTGAGGGTTTCTCACAATTTCTAGTTCACGAGGACGGTTCCCCGTTGACTAGGTTCCAGTTTAGAAAGGTGTTGGCGTGGGCAGCATCAAGGGCAGGTCTTGACCCAAGGGTCATTGCTCCCCATTCCTTTAGGGTGGGCGCGGCCACCACTGCCGCTAGTTTAGGATGGTCAGCTGACCATATTAGAGCTCTGGGGAGATGGAGGTCGCAAAGGTATCTTTTATATGTTAGGCCTTTGACTGTTTAGATGTTGTTATGTTTTGCAGGTGCAATGGTTAACCTCTGTTTCTTTTCTTAGGACCAAGGAGCGGTCCACTTAGAGTATGGATTACGGGGCATTCGTACATCCACTGGGCGGAGCTTCAGGCGATTGCGAGACCAGATGGGCGTCAGCTGGGGTTTCCCTCTTCCCGAGTCACTGTTAGGTGGTTAGGGCGCAGGGGGCTTACGTGGCAGGCTCTGCCTGAGTTGCTGCAGGGGGCCTTGCGCAGGTGGGAGAAACCCCATGTACTTATCATCCACGCAGGTGGAAATGATATGGGGCTCCTACCGTGCAAGCATCTCAGTGCGGTTATTCAGTCGGATCTGCGCACGATTCAGGCGTGGATTCCCCAGGTCAGGATAGGATGGTCTAACATCATTCCCAGGATAGAATGGCGCCATATGCAGTCTCATCGCGCAGCTTTCCAGGTCCGCAAGAAAATTAACAGAGAAGTTAGGATTTTCTTAGGGCAGTCAGGAGGGTTTGTTGTGGAACATGGGAACATATCAACGGCTGAGAGGTGCCTCTACAGAAGGGACGGGGTGCACCTCTCTGAGAGGGGCATTGACCTGTTCCTCTGTAATTTGAGGCGTGCTATACTTAATCATCTATAGGTGTGGCGGCAAGAGGTGAGCCTGTTGGGCTATCTCTTGTGGTGGTTGGTCCGTGCCCCCATGTTTTAGCTGGCCCCGTTGAGTCCAGCCGGTTCTCAGGTTCTACAATAAATGCGACCCTCGGGTCTTTTCTGTGTCTGCGTGGTTTATTCAAGTATTACAGTTTTATGTAGTTATTTAAGAGTTTATATTTGTACATAGTTATGTTGTTGAGTCAGTTTTATGGCTCCAGTTATTAAAGTTTATCCAGCAAGCCAGGAGGATAGGGCATTTAATTAATTATGTGTGTAGTGTGTGTATATATGTGTATGTTGTGTATAGTGTGTGTATATATGTGTATACTGTGTATAGTGTGTGTATATATGTGTATGCTGTGTATAGTGTGTGTATATATGTGTATACTGTGTATAGTGTGTGTATATATGTGTATGTGGTGTATAGTGTGTGTATATATGTGTATACTGTGTGTAGTGTGTGTATATATGTGTATGTTGTGTATAGTGTGTGTATATATGTGTATGTTGTGTATAGTGTGTGTATATATGTGTATAATACAATAAATGCGACCCACTGGTTTTTTCCCATACATCTGTGTCTGCGTGGTTATTCAAGTATTACAGTTTTATGTAAAGTTATTTAAGAGTTATATTTGTACATAGTTATGTTGTTGAGTCAGTTTTATGGCTCCAGTTATTAAAGTTTATTCCAGCAAGCCAGGAGGATAGGGCATTTAATTAATTAAGACAGTGGAGGGCAGCATAGCCCAGAACGACCATAATAATTAAGGCCCTTAGGAGTGTGCTGCTGTGAAGTTGCAACAATGTTGCATTAGTGAGGGTGGGGTTTAGCTTACCTTTAAGTAGTCAGCTCCCAAGGCCCAAACCCTCTTTTCCAGCTCGTCCTCACAGCGTCCCTCCCTCCCTCCCTGCATTGGTTCATACGGCAATCTTTAGGCTGCTACATCACCAGGGTGTTTCAGCTAGGTGTCCGAGGCTGGATGAGAGCTACGCGGCTTGTTTCCTTAAGTCCAAGGATGGTAGTTTTTGACTCCCCAGGTAGTGGCAGGGATACGCGTCTAGTCACACCTGGTCCTACTGGTTCGGAGATCTTTTCTTTACACCCTGGTTAGGCGGTTGGTCCGCGCCCCGGTTTGCCATCAGAGGTAGAGTGACGGCTGCCCAGGGGAGGGTGATCTCTGCAGGCGCGCGCCTGGGGTCCCTCCCATTCTAAGATGCCGAGAACTCCCTAAACTTCTGCGGCAGCTGAGCTCCGCTTGTGTGGGCATTCACGGGGCCGCGGTCCATTCTTCCTACCAGGGGGTTCCTACTCCTAACTAGATTGCCGCCACATGTTTTAGCTGGCCCCGTTGAGTCCAGCCGGTTCTCACGTTCTACAATAAATGCGACCTTCGGGTCTTTTCCCATACATCTGTGTCTGCGTGGTTATTCAAGTATTACAGTTTTATGTAAAAGTTATTTAAGAGTTTATATTTGTACATAGTTATGTTGTTGAGTCAGTTTTATGGCTCCAGTTATTAAAGTTTATTCCAGCAAGCCAGGAGGATAGGGCATTTAATTAATTATGTGTATATATGTGTATGTTGTGTATAGTGTGTGTATATATGTGTATACTGTGTATAGTGTGTGTATATATGTGTATACTGTGTGTAGTGTGTGTATATATGTGTATGTTGTGTATAGTGTGTGTATATATGTGTATGCTGTGTGTAGTGTGTGTATATATGTGTATGTTGTGTGTAGTGTGTATAGTGTGTGTATATATGTGTATGTTGTGTATACTGTGTGTAGTGTGTGTATAGTGTGTGTATATATGTGTATACTGTGTGTAGTGTGTGTATATATGTGTATACTGTGTGTATTGTGTGTATATATGTGTATACTGAGTGTAGTGTGTGTATATATGTGTATACTGTGTTTAGTGTGTGTATATATGTGTATGCTGTGTATAGTGTGTGTATATATGTGTATGCTGTGTGTAGTGTGTGTATATATGTGTATGTTGTGTATAGTGTGTATAGTGTGTGTATATATGTGTATACTGTGTGTAGTGTGTGTATATATGTGTATACTGTGTGTAGTGTGTGTATATATGTGTATGTTGTGTATAGTGTGTGTATATATGTGTATACTGTGTGTAGTGTGTGTATACTGTGTGTAGCTTGTGTATATATGTGTATGTTGTGTATAGTGTGTGTATATATGTGTATACTGTGTGTAGTGTGTGTATATATGTGTATGTTGTGTATAGTGTGTGTATATATGTGTATACTGTGTATAGTGTGTGTATATATGTGTATACTGTGTGTAGTTTGTGTATATATGTGTATGTTGTGTATAGTGTGTGTATATATGTGTATACTGTGTGTAGTGTGTGTATATATGTGTATACTGTGTATAGTGTGTGTATATATATGTGTATACTGTGTATAGTGTGTGTATATATATGTGTATACTGTGTATAGTGTGTGTATATATGTGTATGTTGTGTATAGTGTGTGTATATATGTGTATGTTGTGTATACTGTGTGTATATATGTGTATGTTGTGTATAGTGTGTGTATATATGTGTATACTGTAAATAGTGTGTGTATATATGTGTATACTGTGTGTAGTTTGTGTATATATGTGTATGTTGTGTATAGTGTGTGTATATATGTGTATGTTGTGTATAATGTGTGTATATATGTGTATACTGTGTGTAGTTTGTGTATATATGTGTATGTTGTGTATAGTGTGTGTATATATGTGTATACTGTGTGTAGTGTGTATATATGTGTATACTGTGTGTAGTGTGTATATATGTGTATACTGTGTGTAGTGTGTATATATGTGTATACTGTGTGTAGTGTGTGTATATATGTGTATGTTGTGTATAGTGTGTGTATATATGTGTATGTTGTGTATAGTGTGTGTATATATATATGTATACTGTGTGTAGTGTGTGTATATATGTGTATACTGTGTGTAGTGTGTATATATGTGTATACTGTATGTAGTGTGTGTATATATGTGTATGTTGTGTATAGTGTGTGTATATATGTGTATGTTGTGTATAGTGTGTGTATATATGTGTATACTGTGTGTAGTTTGTGTATATATGTGTATGTTGTGTATAGTGTGTGTATATATGTGTATGTTGTGTATAGTGTGTGTATATATGTGTATACTGTGTGAAGTTTGTGTATATATGTGTATGTTGTGTATAGTGTGTGTATATATTCGTATGCTGTGTGTAGTGTGTGTATATATGTGTATGCTGTGTATAGTGTGTGTGTATATGTGTATGCTGTGTGTAGTGTGTGTATATATGTGTAAACTGTGTATAGTGTGTGTATATATGTGTATACTGTGTATAGTGTGTGTATATATGTGTATGCTGTGTATAGTGTGTGTGTATATGTGTATGCTGTGTGTAGTGTGTGTATATATGTGTATACTGTGTATAGTGTGTGTATATATGTGTATACTGTGTATAGTGTGTGCATATATGTGTATACTGTGTGTAGTGTGTGTATATATGTGTATACTGTGTGTAGTGTGTATATATGTGTATACTGTGTGTAGTGTGTGTATATATGTGTATGTTGTGTATAGTGTGTGTATATATGTGTATACTGTGTGTAGTGTGTGTATATATGTGTATACTGTGTATAGTGTGTGTATATATGTGTATGTTGTGTATAGTGTGTGTATATATGTGTATACTGTGTGTAGTGTTTGTATATATGTGTATACTGTGTGTAGTGTGTGTATACATGTGTATACTGTGTGTAGTGTGTGTACATATGTGTATACTGTGTATAGTGTGTGTATATATGTGTGTACTGTGTGTAGTGTGTGTATATATGTGTATACTGTGTGTAGTGTGTGTATATATGTGTATAATGTGTGTAGTGTGTGTATATATGTGTATGTTGTGTATAGTGTGTGTATATAAGTGTATACTGTGTGTAGTGTGTGTATATATGTGTATGTTGTGTATAGTGTGTGTATATATGTGTGTACTGTGTGTAGTGTGTGTATATATGTGTATACTGTGTGTAGTGTGTGTATATATGTGTATACTGTGTATAGTGTGTGTATACTGTGTGTAGTGTGTGTATATATGTGTATGTTGTGTATAGTGTGTGTATATATGTGTATGTTGTGTATAGTGTGTGTATATATGTGTATACTGTGTGTAGTGTGTGTATATATGTTTATGGTGTGTATAGTGTGTGTATATATGTGTATGTTGTGTATAGTGTGTGTATATATGTGTATACTGTGTGTAGTGTGTGTATATATGTTTATGGTGTGTATAGTGTGTGTATATATGTGTATGTTGTGTATAGTGTGTGTATATATGTGTATGTTGTGAATAGTGTGTGTATGTTGTGTGTAGTATATGTGTGTGTGTATATATATATATATATATATATATATATATATATATGTATATTCTGTGTGTAGGGGGGCGACGCCCGCGGGGGGTGCGCAGCGAGGCTCAATTACTCAGCGCCCACGAGGGGACACTGATTTGGCGGCCATTGAAAGGGGTAGAAGGTTGCATGAGGGATCTCATGAGCAGGCCGCAAGCCTGACCGGGGGTATGTTAGCACTTGATGGTGCTCCGATCAGGGCAAATGGTGTGTCAGAGGGGCAAGTGGTTTCTGAGGGGCAAGTAGCAAGGGCACGTTCGCCCGGAAGGGCCCAGATTGGGGAAACAGGCATTAATGAGCAGGCCACAGGCCTGACGGGGAATATGCCTACTGCGCAACAAGTCGCAGGGCCTCAGGCTACAATCACGCAGGCTGGGGGCAAGCGTCGCCCCGCGAATACATCGCGGCCTAGCAGATGCCGTAGTACTGCGTCACGCAGCAAACGTAGCGCCCGACAGGGTGCGCGGGCAGCGCCCGCGGGTGTGGCCCTCAGCGGGGCTCCACCAGGCGTTGTTACTAGGGCTTCAGCAAAGAAAGGCCCAGTTATCACGCCCAGTTATCACGCCCAGTCTATGTCAGGGCACGCAGGCTGCGACTGAACAGAGTAGACAAGTGCAGTTTGCTAATGCAGTGATGAATGTGCGTATGGCTGATATGGTTGATGATGGTATTGAGGAGTGTGGCAGTGATCACAGGAGCCCCAGTCTCCTAGGGTCCCGTGGTAATGTGGTTAGTGGGCCTTCATCCCCTTCCCTGGGTACTCCTCTTTCGCATTTTTCTCCACAGATCATTATGGAACCCAGAACTGCATTACTGCCACTCCAGGCCACCCCCAGTGCCGTTGAGAGGGAGCCACAGTCTCAGGAACAGCCATCCACTTCTTCTGGTCCTGTCCCGGTGCAACGCCTCTTGGGAGCTGGTAAGCACACTATTACTTTTGAACGTAGTGTTTTAAGCTCATCCTCGGATGACTCAGATTCTGAAAGTGATAGATCCCTGGGGTTGGAAGCGAAAGGGCAAAAAAGAATGTATAGGATGGTGAAATGGTTAGTGGAAGAAAGGAAGGCTATGGGTCTCCCCCTCCCCCCTGGTTCATCCCGAAGGAACCCACTGTTCCTATGTTGACACCTCCTGCGTCAACAGACTTAGTTAGCCCGGTTATGGGGAACAGGCGCAGGGCAGCTGTACATGGGGACACTGACACATGGCCTGCGTTTAGTCTACATGAACATCTCAAGTCTAAGATGGTTCGGCGCATTCAGGGTGGGAGGTACGTGCACATGTTTGAGCTTTCTGCGGAGGCTTATCGCCAGAAAGAAATGGCGGATGATGGCACGGGCCTGAAAAATTTAAACGTCCTGATTCCTATGAGGAATGGCGCAAGTGCTTTAGGGTTTATGCGTCCTGTTATATCTCTAAATTTCCCGATCAAGCTTTGAACATCCTGAAATATCAGGATTCCATTGAAACAGTGTACGAGAAGTACAGGGATGGAGCTTGGCAGGATTACGACGCTGCCTTCCGTAGAAAGATGGTTGGGAACCCTCTTCTTACTTTCGGTGACGTTGATTCGCGTTTGTGGGCGCAATTGGGTCCTGAAAAACAGGCGGCGCCTGCTATAGCGGTCGGAGCATCAGGGGGCGTTAAGGCCTCGCAGCGCTCTCGACGGCGGCCCACAGGGGTGTGCTGGCGCTTCCAGGACAAATCGTGTACCAGGGGAGCGGCATGCTCATTTCGGCACGCGTGCAAAACCTGCGGTGGCGGCCACTCGGGGTCCGAGTGTACCAGAACCCAGGACGCGGGTCATTCCCAGGAGAGACCAGCAGCCGGCTCCAAACCTTTCCCTGTTGGAAAGGGCGGCCACACCTCTGAAGGTGGCCGTAATTGAGAAATGGCTGCTGCTATACCCATTTAAGGAGGCCGCCTTGCTGCTTGGAGGCGGTCTGCGGTCGGGATTTGTTATCCCAGTCGGATCGCACGTGGAGGGTTCCTTGTCACGCAGGAACCTAAAATCCGCATATCAGTTTCCTGGGGTTTTGCGGGATAAACTAAATAAAGAAATTGGGCTGGGTCGTATGGCAGGTCCATTTGAGGAGATTCCCCTCCCAGGGCTGGTTGTATCACCCTTGGGGGTAGTCCCAAAAAAGGAGCCGGGTAAATTCCGGCTCATCCAACATCTGGCCTTCCCGAAGGGTCGTTCGGTGAATGACGCCATCCCCCCTGAACTTAGCTCAGTTTTTTACCAATCATTTGATGAAGCATTGGGGCTAGGGCGGGGGCCGGAGCTCTGATGGCAAAGCTGGATATAGAATCTGCCTTCCGGCTCCTGCCTATTCACCCCTCCTCTTTTAGGCTTATGGGGTGCTATTTTGAGGGGCAGTACTACGTGGACAAATGCTTGCCCATGGGGTGCTCAATTTTGTGTGCTTACTTCGAGGCTTTCAGCTGCTTCTTGCACTGGGCCATCGCGGAGGTGGCAGGATTCGACGGCCTGGCACACTATTTGGATGATTTTCTGCTGGTTGGGCGGACAGGATCATCTGAGTGTGCTTTCCTGATGAAAGTCACCAGGTTTCTGATGGATAGAATGGGAGTTCCTCTGGCGGAGGACAAGTCCCAGGGTCCTTGCACGTGCCTTACTTTTTTGGGCATCGAAGTTGATTCGGTGGCAGAGCAGTGCCGTCTGCCACAGGAAAAAATTCAGCGCATGTTGGAGTCAGTACGCGCTATGAGAACAGAGCTGTATAGCTCCGTAAAAGACCTTCAAATCCTATTGGGTTTGCTGAACTTTGCCGGCAGGATTATTCCTATGGGTAGAATATTCCTCTGCAGGCTCGAGAGGCAGCTGTGCGGAGAAAGATCGCAGACCCGGAGGTTCCGGGTGTCTGCTGAGATGGTGGAAGATCTTAAGGTCTGTCAAGAATTTCTTCTCCACTTTAACGGGATCTGTCTGTGGCGGGAGGTTGTTCCTTCTAACGCAGCGATCCAGTTGTTCACTGATGCGGCTGGGTCCCACGGGTACGGGGCTTTCTTGGCCGGGCAATGGAGCGCTGGCCCATGGCCCGCCGCGTGGATAGAAAGAGGCTTGGTCAGAAACCTATGCCTTCTTGAGCTGTTTCCCATACTGGTCGCTCTTGACATTTGGGGCGATCAGCTTCGCGACCGTGAGGTGGTTTTCTGGACAGATAACATGAGCGTTGTTTATGCTGTTAACAGACTTTCATCTAGTTCCCCTCCAGTTGTGCGGTTTTTGAGACTGTTGGTGCTGAGGTGTCTGCACCTGAATATTGTGTTCCGTGCTAAGCATGTCCCGGGCGTCCAGAATAGGATTGCTGATGCGCTCTCCCGTTTTCAATGGGAAGCATTTTATGCACTGGTGCCCAATGCGGACACTAACGGATTGTCCTGTCCCACTTACTTATGGCAGGTGGCGCTGGATGGGGCCCCTTGATTGCGATGGTTCGGGCTTCCCTCGCTCCGTCTACCTGGGATACTTATGTGAAATACTGGACGGAGTGGATCGCTTTTTGTGACTTCAGGTGCCGTCCCTCATGTGATGGGGACCAGTGGGGCTTACTAGAATGGATTACCGAACTTAAAGGTAATGGTGTTTTGAAGACTGCGGTGGGTTCACGCCTGGCGGCAGTGTCCTTTTTCTGCAAGTTGTATGGGCTTGCTGATGCCTCGAAGACCTTCCTGGTTAGGCAGGTACTTCGAGGCTGGGGGCGTATGGCGCCCAGGGTCAGGGATTTCAGGGAACCAGTTACCATTGAGCGTCTGGTAACGTTGTGCCGAGTTTTGCCGGCGGTCTGTTCATCCGCCTACGAAGCTGCCCTGTTCTCAGCCGCCTTTGGGCTGGCTTTTCACGGGGCTCTTAGGGTAGGGGAAATTGTCCCGCCCTCTAAGAAAAAGACGGGCGGCCTTTTGCTGCCTCATGTCAGAGACGATGGGTCGTCTATCTTGGTCTTTCTTCCCAGATCCAAAACTGACCAAGAAGGGAGAGGTGCCTGGTTAGCTTTGCCGGCCCATGATGAATCTGTTTGCTGCCCGGTCAGACTGGTTAAAGCCTATATGGACGTGCGTCCTGAGGGTTTCTCACAATTTCTAGTTCACGAGGGCGGTTCCCCTTTGACTAGATTCCAGTTTAGGAAGGTGTTGGCCTGGGCAGCATCAAGGGCAGGTCTTGACCCAAGGGTCATTGCTCCCCATTCCTTTAGGGTGGGCGCGTCCACCACTGCCGCTAGTTTAGGATGGTCGGCTGACCATATTAGAGCTCTGGGGAGATGGAGGTCGCAAAGGTTTCTTTTATATGTTAGGCCTTTGACTGTTTAGAAGTGATTATGTTTTACAGATGCAATGGTTAACCTCTGTTTCTTTTCTTAGGACCAAGGAGTGGTCCACTGAGAGTATGGATTACGGGGCATTCGTACATCCACTGGGCGGAGCTTCGAGCGATCGCGAGACCAGATGGGCGTCAGTTGGGGTTCCCCTCTTCCCGAGTCACTGTTAGGTGGTTAGGGCGCATGGGGCTTACGTGGCAGGCTCTGCCTGAGTTGCTGCAGGGGGCCTTGCGCAGGTGGGAGAAACCCCACGTACTTATCATCCACGCAGGTGGAAATTATATGGGGCTCCTACCGTGCAAGCAGCTCAGTGCGGTTATTCAGTCGGATCTGCGCACGATTCAGGCGTGGATTCCCCAAGTCAGGATAGGATGGTCTAACATCATTCCCAGGATAGAATGGCGCCATATGCAGTCTCATCGCGCAGCTTTTCAGGTCCGCAAGAAAATTAACAGAGAAGTGAGGATTTTCTTAGGGCAGTCAGGAGGGTTTGTTGTGGAACATGGGAACATATCAACGGCTGAGAGGTGCCTCTACAGAAGGGACGGGGTGCACCTCTCTGAGAGGGGCATTGACCTGTTCCTCTGTAATTTGAGGCGTGCTATACTTAATCATCTATAGGTGTGGCGGCAAGAGGTGAGCCTGTTGGGCTATCTCTTGTGGTGGTTGGTCCGCGCCCCGGTTTGCCATCAGAGGTAGAGTGACGGCTGCCCAGGGGAGGGTGATCTCTGCAGGCGCGCGCCTGGGGTCCCTCCCATTCTAAGATGCCAAGAACTCCCTAAGCTTCTGCGGCAGCTGAGCTCCGCTTGTGTGGGCATTCACGGGTGCGGTCCATTCTTCCTAGCAGGGGGTTCCTACTCCTAACTAGATTGCCGCCACATGTTTTAGCTGGCCCCGTTGAGTCCAGCCGGTTCTCACGTTCTACAATAAATGCGTGGTTATTCAAGTATTACAGTTTTATGTAAAGTTATTTAAGAGTTATATTTGTACATAGTTATGTTGTTGAGTCAGTTTTATGGCTCCAGTTATTAAAGTTTTCCAGCAAGCCAGGAGGATAGGGCATTTAATTAATTAAGACAGTGGAGGGCAGCATAGCCCAGAACGACCATAATAATTAAGGCCCTTAGGAGTGTGCTGCTGTGAAGTTGCAACAATGTTGCATTAGTGAGGGTGGGGTTTAGCTTACCTTTAAGTAGTCAGCTCCCAAGGCCCAAACCCTCTTTTCCAGCTCGTCTTCACAGCGTCCCTCCCTCCCTCCCTGCATTGGTTCATACAGCAATCTTTAGGCTGCTACATCACCAGGGTGTTTCAGCTAGGTGTCCGAGGCTGGATGAGAGCTACGCGGCTTGTTTCCTTATGTCCAAGGACGGTAGTTTTTGACTCCCCAGGTAGTGGCATGGATACGCGTCTAGTCACACCTGGTCCTACTGGTTCGGAGATCGTTACTTTACACCCTGGTTAGGCGGTTGGTTCGCGCCCCGGTTTGCCATCAGAGGTAGAGTGACGGCTGCCCAGGGGAGGGTGATCTCTGCAGGCGCGCGCCTGGGGTCCCTCCCATTCTAAGATGCCGAGAACTCCCTAAGCTTCTGCGGCAGCTGAGCTCCGCTTGTGTGGGCATTCACGGGCGCGGTCCATTCTTCCTAGCAGGGGGTTCCTACTCCTAACTAGATTGCCGCCACATGTTTTAGCTGGCCCCGTTGAGTCCAGCCGGTTCTCACGTTCTACAATAAATGCGACCTTCGGGTCTTTTCCCATATATCTGTGTCTGCGTGGTTATTCAAGTATTACAGTTTTATGTAAAAGTTAAGAGTTTATATTTGTACATAGTTATGTTGTTGAGTCAGTTTTATGGCTCCAGTTATTAAAGTTTTCCAGCAAGCCAGGAGGATAGGGCATTTAATTAATTATGTTGTGTATAGTGTGTGTATATATGTGTATGTTGTGTATAGTGTGTGTATATATGTGTGTTGTGTATAGTGTGTGTATATATGTGTATACTGTGTGTAGTGTGTGTATATATGTGTATACTGTGTGTAGTGTGTGTATATATGTGTATACTGTGTATAGTGTGTGTATATATGTGTATACTGTGTGTAGTGTGTGTATATATGTGTATACTGTGTGTAGTGTGTGTATATATGTGTATACTGTGTGTAGTGTGTGTGTATATATGTGTATACTGTGTATAGTGTGTATATATGTGTATACTGTGTGTAGTGTGTGTATATATACACTCACTGGCAACTTTATTAGGTACACCTTGCTAGTACCGGGTTGGACCCCCTTTCGCCTTAATTCTTCGTGGCATAGATGTAACAAGCTGTTGGAAACATTCCTCATACATTTTGGTCCATATTGACAGATAGCATCACGCAGTTGCTGCAGATTTGTCGGCTGCACATCCATGATGCGAATCTCCTGTTCCAACACATTTCAAAGGTGCTCTATTGGATTGAGATCTGGTGACTGTGGAAGCCATTTGAGTACAGTGAACTCTTTGTCAAGTTCAAGAAACCAGTTTAAGATGATTTGAGCTTTGTGATATGGCGCATTATCCTGCTGGAAGTAGCCATCAGAAGATAGGTATACTGTAGTCATAAAGGGATGGACATGGTCAGCAACAATACTCAGGTAGGCCATGGCGTTTAAACAATGCTTAATTGGAACTAAGGGGCCCAAAGTGTGCCAATTAAATATCCCCCACACCATTACACCCCCAGCCTGAACTGTTGATACAAGGCAGGATGGATCCATGCTTTAATGGCGCCAAATTCTGACCCTACCATCTGAATGTTGCACCTGAAATCAAGACTCAGCAGACCAGGCAACGCTTTTCCAATCTTCTATTGTCCAATTTTGGTGAGCCTGTGCGACTTGTAGCCTTAGTTAACTGTTCTTAGCTGACAGGAGTGGCACCCGATGTGGTCTTCTGCTGCTGTAGCCCATCTTCTTTAAGGTTCCACGTGTTGTGCGTTCAGAAATGGCATACTGCATACCTTGGTTGTAACGAGTTGTTATTTGAGTTACTGTTGCCTTTCTATCATCTCGGACCAGTCTGCCCATTCTCCTCTGACCTCTGACATCAACAAGACATTGTCATCTACACAACTGCCGCTCACTGGATATTTTCTCTTTTTCGGACCATTCTCTGTAAACCCTAGAGATGGTTGTGCGTGAAAATCCCATTAGATCTGCAGTTTTTTAAATACTCAGACCAGCCCGTCTGGCACCACCAACCATACCACTTTTAAAGTCACTTAAATCCCCTTTCTTCACCATTCTGATGCTCGGTTTGAACTTCAGCAAGTCGTCTTCACCACGTCTAGATGCCTAAATGCTTTGAGTTGTTGCCATGTAATTGGTTGATAAGCAATTTGTGTTACCATGCAATTGAACAGGTGTACCTAATAAAGTGGCCGGTGAGTGTTTGTGTATGCTGTGTGTAATGTGTGTAGTGCGTGTATATATGTATATGCGGTGTGTAGTATGTTTATATGTGTGTGCTGTGTGTAGTATGTTTATATGTGTGTGCTGTGTGTAGTGTGTGTGTGTATATATATATGTGTATATGCTGTATGTAGTGTGTGTATATATGTGTATGCTGTGTATAGTGTGTGTATATATGTGTATGTTGTGTAGTGTGTGTATATATGTGTATGTTGTGTGTAGTGTATGTGTATATATGAGTATGCTGTGTGCAGTGAGTGTGTATAGATGTGTGTGCTGTCTGTGTGTATATGTGTATGCTGTGTATAGTGTGTGCATATGAATGATTATGCTGAGTAGTGTGTGTGTATGTATGTTTATGCTGTGTGTAGTGTATGTATATATGTGTATGCTGTGTGTAGTGTGTTTATATATGTGTATGCTGTGTGTAGTACGTATATATTTCCTACTGTGTACTCTATACTCTCTTCTATTTTTCTATTTCCAATTGGAGAATGTGTTTGGCTGATAGATTTGTCAATTACAATTGAGGTCACAACGAGTTTTTGACCGTGGCGATACATATTAACATTTGATTGTGCATCTCTGATTGTTGGATCCTCTGTATGTGCTCCTCTCTGTTACAGCTCAAGGGTGTGTGTAACCATTACTCTATTAGTTTTTGCCTTATCAGTTTTTGCCTTAGGGCTGTATAGTTTACGTGCGCCTTGCGGCTTCTGGTCACCGTGGCAACGGTAAACAATCCCGGTGATTGGCTGTTTGCCCCCCACACGTGAGAGTCCTACGTGAGACTGGGTTCCGGGTTCTCTATCCGGCGTTGTTTGCCGGTGCGACAGTGAACGGCTCCTGAGTCTGAGGGTTATGTCTCTTCTCGGGTGAGTTATATATTGGCGATTTGTCATTTCTAGATAATAAATCTAATTCCCTATTGAGTATTTTAGGATTGTAGGTATGAATGAACGTTATCTCTCAGCACACTCACTGAGTGATCTGTCTGTTTTCTATGCTTGTTTTCATTGCATCACAGTTTTTATAACGTGCACTTGGGCTGTCACAGTTTTGGTTGAGCCAGGATGGCTCATTTATGTATATATGGTGATATGATAACACTTATCCTATATGGTAAATATCTGTTGTGTATAAATGTGACTCAGTGGTCACCATGGTTACAATTTGGCGGTTTTTTGTCTAATTGAGGGGAGGGGTTTCAGTTACACAATGTATAAAGTCACTCTTGTTTGTTAAACACATTGTCTGAGGAAGGGGATTTTGTCCTCGAAACGTCACATTTTTTGCAGTAAATTATTTCACAAAAAAGACCAGTGAGTGCAAGTCTGCTTTTTCTTTCTATATGGATCTTTACTAGCACCCTGGCAGCTGCCATTAAGTGAGAGTGCACATCCCTGCTACTGTTATATATATATATATATATATATATATATATATATATGTGTGTGTTTGCTGAAATGTGTGTGTATATATGTGTATGTTGTGTGTAGTGTTGTATATATGTGTATACTCTGTGTATTATGTGTATATATGTGTATGTTGTGATTAGTGTGTGTATATATGTGTATGCTATGTGTATGTACAGTATGTGTATGCTGGGTGTAGTGTGTATATATGAATGTTTATGCTGAGTAGTATGTGTGAATGCTGTTGTGTGCAATTTAAATGAATATACTGCTATGTGTGAATTGTGTCAATGTTGTGTGCCTTGTGTGTGTTATTTGGTCAATGTATATGTGTGTGTGTTTGTATGTAAGCTGTGTAGTGCAAATTTGTGAGTGTACATATTTTGTGTGGTGTGTTAATGCTGTGTATGTATATTTGTGTGTATGGTATGTGGGTATGCTGCATAGTGTTTATGTGTGTATATGCTGTGTAGTGAGTGTATGCTGCATACTGTTTATGTGTGTATTTGCTGTGTAGTGAGTGTATGCTGCATAGTGTTTATGTGTGTATATGCTGTGTAGTGAGTGTGTATATATGTGTATGCTGTGTGTAGTGTGTGTATATATGTGTATGATGTGTGTTCTGTGTGTATATATGTGTATGATGTGTGTAGTGTGTTTATATGAATGTTTATGCTGAGTAGTGTGTGTATATATGTTTATGCTGTGTGTAGAGTGTACATATATGTGTATGCTGAGTGTAGTTTGTGTATATATGTGTATGCTGTGTGTAGTGTGTATATATGTGTATGCTGTGTGTAGTGTGTATATATGTGTATGTTGTGTGTAGTGTGTGTATATATGTGTATGCTGTGTGTATGTATGTGTATGATGGGTGTAGTATGTATATATGAATGTTTATGCTGAATAGTGTGTGTGTATATGTGTATGCTGTGTGTAGTGTGTTTATATGAATGTTTATGCTGAGTAGTGTGTGTATATATGTTTATGCTGTGTGTAGAGTGTGCATATATGTGTATGCTGAGTGTAGTTTGTGTATATATGTGTATGCTGTGTGTAGTGTGTATATATGTGTATGCTATGTGTAGTGTGTATATATGTGTATGTTGTGTGTAGTGTGTGTATATATGTGTATGCTGTGTGTATGTATGTGTATGATGGGTGTAGTATGTATATATGAATGTTTATGCTGAATAGTGTGTGTGTATATGTGTATGCTGTGTGTAGTGTGTTTATATGAATGTTTATGCTAAGTAGTGTGTGTTAATGCTGTTGTGTGCAATTTATATGAATATACTGTTATGTGTGAATTGGGAAAATTGCCACACCTCTAATATTCATTAGATGGTGTTTAAATCAGTAATCTGAGATAGAAGTGAATTCTTAAGTATATGTTAAGAAATAGTTGATATGTGACAGATGGGGCAACAACTATATCCTATAGTGAAATAGTTGCCTATCTATCAAGCCGTTAACTGTGCTGCATTCGACGGCACCAATACGCTCGCCTAACATCGCCTAGCATCGCGGTCGCGTACCTGAATACGCTCTCCTTATTTATAAAAAAAGCTGTCAAAAAGCTGCGCACCAAGTAGCGATGAGCAGCGGACTGTTGTTAACTAACTTTATTTATATCCTGTCACTAAACACCACCACTATACTAAAAAGTTTAACCCCTATCCCGCCGCTCCCGGACCCCGGCGCAACTTTAATAAAGGTATTAACCCCTATCCTGCCGCTCCCAGACCCCACCACAACTCTAATAAAGTTATTAACCCCTATCCCCCCGCTCCCGGACCCCTCCGCAACTAAATAAATGTATTAACCCCTGGCCCCCCACATCACTATCACTTACTAAACCTATTAACCCCTAAACCGCCAGCCCCCCACTATATGCAGTGTAGTGAGTGTATACTGCATAGTGTTTATGTGTGTATATGCTGTGTAGTGAGTGTATTTTGCATAGTGTTCATGTGTGTGTATATGATGTGTAGTGAGTTTATGCTACATAGTGTTTGTGTGTGTCTATACTGTGTAGTGCGTGTATACTGCATAGTGTTCATGTGTGTGTATATGATGTGTAGTGAGTTTATGCTACATAGTGTTTATGTGTGTCTATACTGTGTAGTGCGTTTATACTGCATAGTGTTTATGTGTGTCTATACTGTGTAGTAAGTGTATGCTGCATAGTGTTTATGTGTATCTATACTGTGTAGTGAGTGTATGCTGCATAGTGTTTATGTGTGTCTATGTTGTGTAGTGAGTGTATACTGCATAGTGTTTATGTGTGTCTATGCTGTGTAGTGAGTGTATGCTGCATAGTGTTTATGTGTATCTATACTGTGTAGTGAGTGTATGCTGCATAGTGTTTATGTGTGTATATGCTGTGTAGTGAGTGTATGCTGCATAGTGTTTGTGTGTGTCTATACTGTGTAGTGAGTGTATGCTGCATAGTGTTTGTGTGTGTCTATACTGTGTAGTGAGTGTATGCTGCATAGTGTTTGTGTGTGTCTATACTGTGTAGTGAGTGTATGCTGCATAGTGTTTGTGTGTGTCTATACTGTGTAGTGAGTGTATGCTGCATAGTGTTTATGTGTGTCTATACTGTGTAGTGAGTGTATGCTGCATAGTGTGTATGTGTGTCTATGCTGTGTAGTAAGTGTATGCTGCATAGTGTTTATGTGTGTCTATGCTGTGTAGTAAGTGTATGCTGCATAGTGTTTATGTGTGTTTATACTGTGTAGTAAGTGTATGCTGCATAGTGTTTATGTGTGTCTATGCTGTGTAGTGAGTGTATGCTGTATAGTGTTCATGTGTGTCTATGCTGTGTAGTGAGTGTATGCTGCATAGTGTTTATGTGTGTCTATGCTGTGTAGTGAGTGTATGCTGCATAGTGTTTATGTGTGTCTATGCTGTGTAGTGAGTGTATGCTGCATAGTGTTTATGTGTGTCTATGCTGTGTAGTGAGTGTATGCTGCATAGTGTTTATGTGTGTATATGCTGTGTAGTGAGTGTATGCTGCATAGTGTTTATGTGTGTCTATGCTGTGTAGTAAGTGTATGCTGCATAGTGTTTATGTGTGTCTATACTGTGTAGTAAGTGTATCCTGCATAGTGTTTATGTGTGTCTATACTGTGTAGTAAGTGTATGCTGCATAGTGTTTATGTCTGTCTATGCTGTGTAGTGAGTGTATGCTGCATAGTGTTTATGTGTGTATATGCTGTGTAGTGAGTGTATCCTGCATAGTGTTTATGTGTGTCTATGCTGTGTAGTGAGTGTATGCTGCATAGTGTTTATGTGTGTCTATGCTGTGTAGTGCGTGTATACTGCATAGTGCTTATGTGTGTATATGCTGTGTAGTGAGTGTATACTGCATAGTGTTTATGTGTGTCTATACTGTGTAGTGAGTGTATGCTGCATAGTGTTTATGTGTGTCTATACTGTGTAGTGAGTGTATGCTGCATAGTGTTTATGTGTGTATATGCTGTGTAGTGAGTGTATCCTGCATAGTGTTTATGTGTGTCTATACTGTGTAGTGAGTGTATGCTGCATAGTGTTTATGTGTGTCTATGCTGTGTAGTAAGTGTATGCTGCATAGTGTTTTTGTGTGTTTATACTGTGTAGTAAGTGTATGCTGCATTATGTTTATGTGTGTATATGCTGTGTAGTGAGTGTATGCTGCATAGTGTTTATGTGTGTCTATGCTGTGTAGTGAGTGTATGCTGCATAGTGTTTATGTGTGTCTATACTGTGTAGTGTGTGTATGCTGCATAGTGTTTATGTGTGTCTATGCTGTGTAGTGAGTGTATGCTGCATAGTGTTTATGTGTGTCTATACTGTGTAGTAAGTGTATCCTGCATAGTGTTTATGTGTGTCTATACTGTGTAGTAAGTGTATCCTGCATAGTGTTTATGTGTGTCTATACTGTGTAGTAAGTGTATGCTGCATAGTGTTTATGTCTGTCTATGCTGTGTAGTGAGTGTATGCTGCATAGTGTTTATGTGTGTCTATACTGTGTAGTGAGTGTATGCTGCATAGTGTTTATGTGTGTCTATACTGTGTAGTAAGTGTATACTGCATAGTGTTTGTGTGTGTCTATACTGTGTAGTGAGTGTATGCTGCATAGTGTTTGTGTGTGTCTATACTGTGTAGTGAGTGTATGCTGCATAGTGTTTGTGTGTGTCTATACTGTATAGTGAGTGTATGCTGCATAGTGTTTATGTGTGTCTATACTGTGTAGTGAGTGTATGCTGTATAGTGTTTGTGTGTGTCTATACTGTGTAGTGAGTGTATGCTGCATAGTGTTTATGTGTGTCTATACTGTATAGTGAGTTTATGCTGCATAGTGTTTATGTGTGTCTATACTGTGTAGTAAGTGTATCCTGCATAGTGTTTATGTGTGTCTATACTGTATAGTGAGTGTATGCTGCATAGTGTTTATGTGTGTATATGCTGTGTAGTGAGTGTATCCTGCATAGTGTTTATGTGTGTCTATACTGTGTAGTGAGTGTATGCTGCATAGTGTTTATGTGTGTCTATACTGTGTAGTGAGTGTATACTGCATAGTGTTTATGTGTGTCTATACTGTGTAGTGAGTGTATGCTGCATAGTGTTTATGTGTGTCTATACTGTGTAGTGAGTGTATGCTGCATAGTGTTTATATGTGTCTATACTGTATAGTGAGTGTATGCTGCATAGTGTTTATGTGTGTCTATACTGTGTAGTGAGTGTATGCTGTATAGTGTTTGTGTGTGTCTATACTGTGTAGTGAGTGTATGCTGCATAGTGTTTATGTGTGTCTATACTGTGTAGTGAGTGTATGCTGCATAGTGTTTATGTGTGTCTATACTGTGTAGTGAGTGTATGCTGCATAGTGTTTGTGTGTGTCTATACTGTGTAGTGAGTGTATGCTGCATAGTGTTTGTGTGTGTCTATACTGTGTAGTGAGTGTATGCTGCATAGTGTTTATGTGTGTCTATACTGTGTAGTGAGTGTATGCTGCATAGTGTTTATGTGTGTCTATACTGTGTAGTGAGTGTATGCTGCATAGTGTTTATGTGTGTCTATACTGTGTAGTAAGTGTATGCTGCATAGTGTTTATGTGTGTCTATACTGTGTAGTGAGTGTATGCTGCATAGTGTTTATGTGTGTCTATACTGTGTAGTGAGTGTATGCTGCATAGTGTTTGTGTGTGTCTATACTGTGTAGTGAGTGTATGCTGCATAGTGTTTGTGTGTGTCTATATTGTGTAGTGAGTGTATGCTGCATAGTGTTTATGTGTGTCTATGCTGTGTAGTGAGTGTATGCTGCATAGTGTTTATGTGTGTCTATGCTGTGTAGTAAGTGTATTGCTGCATAGTGTTTATGTGTGTTTATACTGTGTAGTAAGTGTATGCTGCATTATGTTTATGTGTGTCTATACTGTGTAGTAAGTGTATCCTGCATAGTGTTTATGTGTGTCTATACTGTGTAGTAAGTGTATGCTGCATAGTGTTTATGTCTGTCTATGCTGTGTAGTGAGTGTATGCTGCATAGTGTTTATGTGTGTATATGCTGTGTAGTGAGTGTATCCTGCATAGTGTTTATGTGTGTCTATACTGTGTAGTGAGTGTATGCTGCATAGTGTTTATGTGTGTCTATACTGTGTAGTGAGTGTATGCTGCATAGTGTTTGTGTGTGTCTATATTGTGTAGTGAGTGTATGCTGCATAGTGTTTATGTGTGTCTATGCTGTGTAGTGAGTGTATGCTGCATAGTGTTTATGTGTGTCTATGCTGTGTAGTAAGTGTATTGCTGCATAGTGTTTATGTGTGTTTATACTGTGTAGTAAGTGTATGCTGCATTATGTTTATGTGTGTCTATACTGTGTAGTAAGTGTATCCTGCATAGTGTTTATGTGTGTCTATACTGTGTAGTAAGTGTATGCTGCATAGTGTTTATGTCTGTCTATGCTGTGTAGTGAGTGTATGCTGCATAGTGTTTATGTGTGTCTATACTGTATAGTGAGTGTATGCTGCATAGTGTTTATGTGTGTCTATACTGTGTAGTGAGTGTATGCTGTATAGTGTTTGTGTGTGTCTATACTGTGTAGTAAGTGTATGCTGCATAGTGTTTATGTGTGTCTATACTGTGTAGTGAGTGTATGCTGCATAGTGTTTGTGTGCGTCTATACTGTGTAGTGAGTGTATGCTGCATAGTGTTTGTGTGTGTCTATATTGTGTAGTGAGTGTATGCTGCATAGTGTTTATGTGTGTCTATGCTGTGTAGTGAGTGTATGCTGCATAGTGTTTATGTGTGTCTATGCTGTGTAGTAAGTGTATTGCTGCATAGTGTTTATGTGTGTTTATACTGTGTAGTAAGTGTATGCTGCATTATGTTTATGTGTGTCTATACTGTGTAGTAAGTGTATCCTGCATAGTGTTTATGTGTGTCTATACTGTGTAGTAAGTGTATGCTGCATAGTGTTTATGTCTGTCTATGCTGTGTAGTGAGTGTATGCTGCATAGTGTTTATGTGTGTATATGCTGTGTAGTGAGTGTATCCTGCATAGTGTTTATGTGTGTCTATACTGTGTAGTGAGTGTATGCTGCATAGTGTTTATGTGTGTCTATACTGTGTAGTGAGTGTATACTGCATAGTGTTTATGTGTGTCTATACTGTGTAGTGAGTGTATGCTGCATAGTGTTTATGTGTGTCTATACTGTGTAGTGAATGTATGCTGCATAGTGTTTATGTGTGTCTATACTGTGTAGTGAGTGTATGCTGCATAGTGTTTATGTGTGTCTATACTGTGTAGTGAGTGTATGCTGCATAGTGTTTGTGTGTGTCTATACTGTGTAGTGAGTGTATGCTGCATAGTGTTTGTGTGTGTCTATACTGTGTAGTGAGTGTATGCTGTATAGTGTTTGTGTGTGTCTATACTGTGTAGTAAGTGTATGCTGCATAGTGTTTGTGTGTGTCTATACTGTGTAGTGAGTGTATGCTGCATAGTGTTTGTGTGTGTCTATACTGTGTAGTAAGTGTATGCTGCATAGTGTTTGTGTGTGTCTATACTGTGTAGTAAGTGTATGCTGCATAGTGTTTGTGTGTGTCTATACTGTGTAGTGAGTGTATGCTGCATAGTGTTTATGTGTGTCTATACTGTGTAGTGAGTGTATGCTGCATAGTGTGTATGTGTGTCTATACTGTGTAGTGAGTGTATGCTGCATAGTGTTTGTGTGCGTCTATACTGTGTAGTGAGTGTATACTGCATAGTGTTTGTGTGTGTCTATACTGTTTAGTAAGTGTATGCTGCATAGCATGTGCATTTGTGTGTTTGGTTATTGGGTAGTGTGCATGATATGTAGCATTTGTGTGTGAGATGTATAGTATACATGAATGTTTTATATTATGTGTCTAAATGCTCCTTAGTGTATGTGTTAAGGGCTGATGCTGTAACTGGTAGTTCCAACCCCTTACAAAACCTCTTAACATAACTACTTAACCTATAAATAAAGACACGACACAGTTAGCTGGGATTTAAAGACCATAACGATGGTCATATTTATTAACAAATATTAACTTGACTTCAACGGAAGTCATTCAAATATTTAACCTGTGGCGGCATTCGAGGCCTAGTAAAATAATACTATTAGCTCCATATGACAAGAGGTCGCAGCCAGATGTTGTGGAATTGCAAATGCCAAGGGTGGGCCGCAAATGTGGCCTCACCCCATTCCGTCTAATAGGCGCGGACGTCCTAAAGGATCTTCAGCCAGCAGACCCGCGGGGCGGGGCCCCCCAGGTCACGACCTGAGGACATCACCCCCGCCCATTAGCCCGACTGTCACCTCTGCAGACTCCGCCCTCAATTGTTGATGGCTACGACCTCCCGCCACAAGAGACAGGCACTCCCACATAAACCGGGCTCTTGCCGCCACCCGCTAAATATTACTAACCAGAGCCGTTTTGAGGTCCGCCAGGAAGATCGCCAGCCCTTCATCGGACAGGTGCACCCCATCCGGGCGATACAGCCCTTTTTTTGTCCGCTGAGATCAGTTCATGGCGGACCACAAAGCCCCCTACCTCTAGTACTGCTCTACCCAGCTCCCTATTAACTTTTTTCCTGACCCTATATGCTATCCTAGGTGTGGGAAAATATCTCCAACGCAGCCGGGGGATTATGTTGGACCAAACCAGCCTAGCCCCCGGGAACGTGGTACAGATCCACTTGACATCCGACCTCATCGCATTGATGAGGTCCAGAGCCGGTGCACTCCCTATATCATTTCCCCCCATGTGAAGGAGGATGATGTGGGGCTGTCCCCATCTATGTCTGGCATTCTGGAGGAGGGCAGGCAAACCATCCCACTGTAAGCCTCTACGGCCCAACCACCGTATTGATGCCTTAGACATCGGAATCCCCAACTGCTGCCCCTCAGGAAGAGAATGGGCCTTCAGTGCCGCCCAGTGCACGTAGGAGTGCCCTATTATCCAGACGCGAGAAGGACCTGTAGCCACACCTGAAAAACGGATTACATAGTCAATCACCAGAGACTAAAATTAAACAACACAACCAGAACAACTGTAAAACGCCTGTTTCCTTACTCCTGCCCCGATTACCCCCTACGCCTCAGCTGGGGGGCGCACGTAAGACTTGTAACATTGGGACCTCTATCTACCCAACTTCTGTATGCGTTCTCCCTTCCAACCCAGTGCCGCTGCGCTGGTAGCAGCCCCTATTCAGAAGGAATGGGGGGTGATTCTACAGTTCCCCAAACCTGCTGCAAGCACTACCTTTCTGAGCACCGCTGAGAACTGGTACCGGGAGAGATTCGATCCGTCGGAATGCACTAAGAATTGGGCGGGGCCCCGCGGTCGCTGTGCCATGTAGGCCCTTGTATTCTCAACCGGGCAGACGCCCGACGCTGAGGGTGTCAGAGTGATCCACACCCCTTTGCCCTCCTGGTCAGTCTTCGAGTACGGGATAAACAATAACAAATTATCGCCCGCAAATTTGACATGAGCCAACTGCATGCCCGCGTTAACCGCATCCTTTGAGGTTGCGACCAGCTCGCCTGGCCTAAGTGCCGCAAAGAACGCCAATGAGAATGCGCACTGAAACAGTTCTCTTTCACCGGGTTCGACGCAAATGCCCTCGATGGCTTCCAATAGCTTGGCCAGCCTACAGAATGTCACAGGTTCGCGCGCATCTTTCGCTCTACCCTCGAGCCTTCCCCAGCCCTTAATCACTTGCCTCACCAGAAAACCTTTAGTGATGTTGGGCCACTGCAACATATTGTAAAAGAAGGAGATTGCTGCTATTCTATTGGATATAGCGCCTTTCGAAATCCCTTGCCCGTGTTTCTCTGCCAGCCACTCCATGAACAGATCCCTCGAGACCCTTTCCGGCGCTGCGCCCTGCTCGTGACAGTAACTTACCCACTCGCCCCAGTGCTGTGAATAAGCTCTCCATGTATTCGGTGCTAGGGACGCTCTCACTAGGTGCCCTATGGACCTCCCTGCCCCGCCAACTGCCAAATAGAGTGGGGACAAGGTAAGCCAACTGCTGCTGCGTTAGGGGCCAGTCTGCGAAACTGCTCCCATTGAAACCTCGAGAGCGCGTCTGCCAGGTTGTTGTTGACCCCTGGAACGTGCCTCGCGGAAAACTGAATATTGAATTGCAGGCACCTCAGCACTAGCTGGCGCAAGTACATAACGACTACCGGTGACGACGCAGACAACCTATTTATGGCGAACACAACGCTAGCGTTGTCTGTCCAAAACACGATGTAACGATCCTTTAACGCCGGCCCCCAGAGCTCCATCGCCACAACTATGGGAAAGAGCTCCAGAAGTGTCAAGTTCCTTGTCAGACCGACTTGGACCCATGACAGGGGCCATGGCTCGGCGCTCCATTGCCCATCCAAATAGGCGCCATAACCTGCTGCTCCAGCTGCATCCGTCAGCAGGTGCACTGTCTGACTGGAAACCCTAGGAGCGCGCCAAAGCAGTGTTCCATTGAAGCCTTGCAGGAAGTGTTCCCAGACCTTCAAGTCTTCCCGCATGTCTTCAGAAACCGACACTTTACGTGCACCGTGCGGAGTGGAAAGTAAAGCTTCCATCCTCCTGTTAAACACGCGACCCATGGGTATAATTTTTCACGCGAAATTGAGTAAGCCTAGTACAGACTGTAGCTCCCTCAGGGGCATGCTCTTTGCTGCCCCGGCTTTGCGCACCGCCGAGAGCATTGCCTCCACCTTATCGCTGGAAGACGACATAGCCTTGCAGCAGTGTCAATTTCTATCCCCAAGTACGTGAGTCTTGTACAGGGGCCCTGTGTTTTCTCCTCAGCTAGTGGCACTCCAAATTTTGACATTAGCATTCGCATTACTGCGATCAGTCGTTCGCATTCGCGTGTGTTCGCGGCGCCAACCAGCAGGAAGTCGTCCAGGTAATGAGCGACTATTCCCCCGCCGGCCGCCATGATGATAGCCCAGTGCAAGAATGAGCTAAACTCTTCAAAATAAGCACACGATAGCGAGCAACCCATGGGCAAGCATTTGTCGACAAAATAATTCCCCTCGAATTTACAGCCCATCAGTCTGAAGGATGCTGGGTGTATGGAGAGTAACTGAAAAGCAGACTCGATGTCCAGTTTGGCTAGAAGCGCGCCCGGACCCGCTGCCACTACCAATTCCAACGCCTGGTCAAACGATTGGTAAGACACCGAGCTTGTCAGGGGGTCTATTGCGTTGTTGACGGAACCCCCTTTCGGATAGGACAAATGCTGAATCAGGCGGTACTTCCCTGGTTCCTTTTTGGGGACCACCCCTAAAGGGGAAATAACCAGGTCAGGGATGGGAGGTTGTTCAAATGGACCAGCAAATATTCCCAGAGCAATTTCTTTGCTCAGTTTCGCCCTAACTTCGCCCGTCATTTCGTAAGCCGACTTTAAATTCTTGTGAGACGAGGACCCCATTACCAACCCCGATGTTGGTATCTTGAAGCCCTCCCCAATCCCCACTAGTAGGTTGGCAGCCGACACCCTGTCTGGGTAGGCCGCCAGCCAAGGTCTAATGGCGTCCAGCTTCAGGGGTGTTGGAGCTCTTTTGTCCAGACCCCCCCGATTTTGCCCCACGGAAAGCTCCTCCGTCCCTCCGCTTCGGGCATTCAACACCTGGGTGTTGACCGCTGCAGTACATGCAAGCGTGCCGAAAGGAACAGGAGGCTCCTTTGTCACACTGCTTCTCATTGTACTTCCAGCACTCCCTGCCTCGCCGCTTGATGGGGCCTGTTGGCCTCTGGAGCCCTGTTCGCAGCAAAGGAACTCCTGCCGCCCCCTTTTCCGGTATGAGCAGGGACCACAGGTCCAAGTCTTTTACCCCAAAGTTCAAAACCGGGTTACCGACCATCTTCCGCCTGAATTTGCTATCATAAGCACGCCACATGCCTTCCCCGTATCTATTATAGATACATTCTATTATTTCCGCGTACTTAATTACATCTACTGCGACCTCCGGCCTCTGTTCGATGTAGCAAGAGGAAAATACCCTAAAGCACTTCCTCCACTCCTAAAATGTATCTGGGCGCTGGATCTTCTTCAGCCCAGTCCCATCCTCACTACGCTCTTTGTCGCGCTGCGCCTCTAGGGACAGCTCGAACATATTGACGTATTTATGATCGCAAATTTTCTGTACCGTCTTGGGCTTGAGATGTGCATGCAGGCAGTGGATCTTGCAGGGGTAAGAGTCCCCTTGCAAGGCCACCCTCCTGGCACTGCCTGACATGTCCTGCAGCTGCGCAACGCTCTCGCCTCCCTGGGCATTGCCCGTGGATATTGCTATTGTGCTTTGCCCCGCTATCAGCGCAGGCTGCTCCGTGTTACCTAAACCTTTAGCCTGATTATGCTCAGCCACCAGTAGTTTTAACATTTTGAACATGCGGCGCTGCCCCTTACTGTTAAGCCCCAATTTCTTTCCACCATCTGAGTCTGAATCAGTGCTATAGTCGGTGTCAGTGATGCGTGACAAATTAAATAAATTTCTCTCACCAACAGCCGATGTGGAAGGTGTAGATATTCCTGGTGCTGCTGCTACCGATCCGCCCGACGGCTGTACCGATAGTCCAACTCCCGTTGTACCCGAGCCCTCTGTCCTCGGTGGTGCAGGCATCATGTCCTGTAGGGGAGAAACAAACAAGAGGGGAGTATCCAGGCCAGCCATGTGCCCCCTTTGCCTGCCGCCCCCAATTGGGGTAGAAGTACTGCCCCCGGCCCTATCAGGACCCCTCTAGCCCTCACATCATTCGTATCACCACTCAATTCAATCACTGGCCCTGCCACATAGGGGGATACTCTGACCACGCGCTCCCTGGCTGAGTGAACGCTCTGAGTACCTGCAGCAACCGGCCCTTGGCCTCCCTGGACCCCTGCAGTTATTGTGTATAGCGAATTGCCCTGTGACCCATCAGCGGGCGCATTATCCCTGGTTTGGGGTACATAATTGCTGCTGGCACCCCCCCTGTCAGACCACTGGCGCCCCAGCAATGCGCTTCTAGCTCTCCCAGAACCCTGCCTGGTAACCTTGGACCCCCTGAGCCTCCCTCTCTGCATGCCGCGGCCCCTCTGCAAGAGACTGGTCCTGTTCGCCATGCTAGATGCTGCAGAGTGTCGCGCAGCGGAGCAGGCCCGCCCGGATACTCCCCCCTCATCTGTGGAGAGTACCCGGCTAGGCCTCTTGCGCGCTCCTTGTATGTGTCCCCCCGCTCCAGGTTCCGGCCGTGTGACTACTGCGGCGCCGGAAGTGACGTCACGCGTGTCACCTGACCGGCCGGAAATGGACGCGGTGGACGCAAGGCCGCAACCGGAGCCTGCATTGGAAGTTGCAGGCTCCGACTGAGCCACCAATGGAAGCGGCGGTCCAGCGACTGGGCGAGGACCCGCAGGCCCCGCTCCCGCCGCCGACTGAGCCACCAATGAGGCATCCGGTGCGGGCCCTAGGGACCCGGCTGGATGCGCTTCAATACTGAGCCCTGCCTGATGAGGGTCGCTAGGCCCCTGGCCCACATGAGGGGTATGATGAGGGGTGGTAGGCCCCGGTTCCACCCGGCTTGCCACCGGAGGCAGAACGGCGGCCGTGAGGGCCTTAAACATGCCCACTATGGCCGCCGCCTCAGGAGACATTCCGGAGGCTGTAAGGACCCCCAGGCCTGCCTCCAAAGCCGTGTCTAGGCCGGATGGGCCAGCGCTCACTGCACCCGCCTGTCCCGCAACCATAACAGTACCGGGCCCGGCGGGTGCAAGTTCAGGGGCTGGGGGGTTAATAACCACAACATTAGGAGTTAAAGCAGATGATACTGGCCTTGTTTTCTCCGGAGTTGGTGGCACCACATCCTCATCCTCCTCTTCAATTACAGGTGCACTCCTCAAGGATCTCCCAGGGGACTCCCTGAAGCGAATGGGCACCGCAGCACTTCTCTTTGATCTAGACATTTTCACTTGAAGAATGGCAAAACTTTCTCCTTGCAAAATCCCAGGTGGAAGAGGCCAGATTGTTCCAGAACTTGCCTTATATGAGGTAAGCCTAAGACCTCCCCTTACTTTGCAACATTGTTGCTACTACACTGCACTGGGATTTTTCACTAGCCTGTCAGCTCATCCCTTAACTCCATTACAGGAGACTCTGCTACCTTTCATTCCCCCTATGCTCTGTAGTGTTTTTATGCTATGTAGCATGTACATGTGCGTTTGTATGTTGTTTAGTGTGTATGTGTATATTCTCTGTAGTATGTGTATGATGTGTAAGGTTTTTATTGTGTATGATGTGTATAATAATGGTGTATCTTATACGGTATATGTATTTACATGCTACAGTGTATATACATAAGGGATTAAATGCCCTACTTTTCTTGAGTGGCTTACATAACATATAAATAAGTAAATAACTCAATAACTCAGTTTAACAGCTAAACATAAATAACTTTTGGTCAATAAAATCTAGCAAAGTAGGTGGGTGAAAGAACCGTGGGTTGTATTTATTATTGCCAAGCAATGCAAACTGATAATTGTTAAGATTACTGCAGCTTTTACTGTATCTTTGCACTAACCTTGTCTCATCATTATATGTTAGAAGTGCTGCAGCTTTAAGCTCAGCTCACCACACCCCCTGGGTGTGTCTGGGTCTCTGTGACATCATCAGAAGCCATGTTAGTTTTACTGATGGAACCTGCTAGTAAATAGCCATGTGGCTGTAGCTGAATAAAAGTTATCTAAAGTTCCTGCTGCAGAGTCTCAGTGATATGTGCAAGAGACATCAGATACAAGGTAACAGCACACAACTGAATGTTCAAATCCTGACTACACACAGAACATAACAGCTGGCGACGAGGATCTGTGGTCTGACCCTATAATGGCACTTATTGGCACCTTACCTGTGTTTGCACCAGACACAGACAGATGGGACACATGGGTTGAACAGTTTGAGCTATATTGTACAGCAAATAACATAGTAGCTGATAAGCAAGTGGCTGTGTTTCTGACAACTATAGGCTCAGCAGCTTACACTACATTAAGGGACATTCTCTCACCAGATAAACCTAATGCTAAACCTCTGTCTGACCTGATCTGCCTGTTATCTGACCACTACCTACCTAAGCCTCTGGAGATATCAGAACGCTTTAAGTTTTACACACGCAAGCAATTGCAGCATGAAGACATTAAAACTTATGTGATCAGTTTAAAGAAACTAGCAAGTAGCTGCAGATTTGGTGATTATTTAAACACTGCTTTACGTGATATGTTTGTTATTGGACTCATGGACTGTACAGTACAAAAGAGACTATTAGCAGAGGATGATTTAACACTAAAGCGTGCTATAGAGATAGCTACAGTCATGGAACTTGCTGCTAAAGATACACAAATGCTCCAGGCCCCAGCACAGGCAGTTTGTGATAAGGAAAAAGATGTTTTTCATACAAGTATGCACCTTAATAAACAGTATCCAGCTAGACAAGGGTCACAGACTGCCTGTTACAGATGTGGTGACACAAATCACACAGCAAATGTCTGCAGGTTTAGGAACAGCACCTGCTATGGGTGTGGGAAGATTGGTCATACAAAGAGAGTGTGCAGAAGTTCCTTAGACAGAGATAAAAGTAAGAAAGGCAGCAAGTCACATGCAGCTTTTCATGTGCAAGTAGATGCACCACACACTGATTCAGAGGAAGACAAACCATTATACACATTACAGATCTACAGCCTTGAGAATAAAATTCCAGAACTGCAAGCAAAGGTGAATATAGATGGTAAACCTCTCATTATGGAAGTTGATACAGGAGCAGCAGTCTCTGTTATCACAGCTGCTGATTGGAACCGCCTGGGACTAAGGAAACCAATTGTTCCAACAGCTGTCACAATGCAAACATATTCAAATGAAATAATAAAGCCTATTGGGTGTGTATCACCTACAGTGACATTTAATGGTATAACTAAAAAGCTACGCCTCTACATTTTACCTAAAGGAGGACCACCTTTGTTTGGTAGATCCTGGATCCAAGCATTGGGCATGTCAAAGTTACCACAACAGTTAACGCTTAACAAATTGCTGGACCAAAGTGGGAATTCAAATTCTACTTGGATTAATTCACTAAAGCACAAATATAAGACTGTATTTGATGGGAACCTAGGTTTAGTGAAAGACAAGCAGATTCAGCTTCACCTAAAAGAAAATGCTATTCCAAAATTTTGTAAACCAAGAGTTGTACCATTTGCACTTAAACCTAAAATTGAAGCAGAACTAGAAAGACTACGAAATCAGGGGATTATTGTTCCAGTGTCTAGCAGTGAATGGGCTTCCCCAATAGTTCCTGTCAGAAAAAAAAAATGGGGACATTCGCATCTGAGGAGATTTCAGAGTGGGCCTTAACCCTCAATTACTTGTGGATCAGTATCCTTTACCAAGGATTGAAGAATTGTTTAGTTCTCTGGCAGGGGGTGAAAAATTTACGAAAATTGACTTGCATCAAGCATACTTACAGTTAGAGGTGCATCCAGACTCCAGACACCTGTTAACTATCAACACTCACAAAGGACTTTTTCAGTATACGCGAATGGTGTTTGGCATTGCCCCAGCACCTGCAGTGTGGCAACGGATAATGAATGAGATCTTGGCAGGTATTCCACATACCCACTGTATGTTAGATGACATGCTTATCACTGGTGAAAATGATGCCACTCATAAAGCCAATGTTGAAGCTGTTTTACAGCGCCTACAGGAATTCGGACTGAAAGTTAACATGGAAAAGTGTGAGTTCTTCTGCAAGAGTTTAGAATATTGTGCACATGTAGTGGACAAGAATGGTCTCCACACAACTGCTGAAAAAGTGAAAGCGCTGGTTCATGCTCCCACCCCTGTTAATGTATCTCAGCTACGTTCTTATTTGGGGTTGCTCAATTACTATCACAGATTTTTACCAAATTTGGCTCATTTACTATATCTACTACACCGCCTTTTAGATAGTAAAAACCAGTGGGCCTGGACTGACTTATGTACACGAGCATTTGAACGCTCAAAGCAACTTCTTATGGAATCAAGACTCCTTGTCCACTATGACCTTAAGAAGCCTTTGGTACTAGCCTGCGATGCTTCACCATATGGTTTAGGCGCAGTACTTTCACACATTATGCCCGATGGTTCTGAACGTCCTGTGTCTTTTGCGTCCAGATCTCTAACTCCATCTGAGAGACATTATGCCCAGATTGATCGAGAAGCTTTAGCAATAATTTGGGCTGTGAAGAAATTCCACATTTATATATATGGCAGACCTTTTACTCTGATCACGGATCATAAACCACTCTTGTCCATTCTGCACCCTCAGAAGGGTATCTCCAACACAACAGCTGCTCGACTTCAGCGCTATGCACTTCAGCTGGCGGCTTACAACTACTCCATTAAATATCGATGCCACAGTGATCATACAAATGTGGATATGTTTTCAAGATTACCAATGGTACATCACATGACAGCATCTTCTAAAATTATAGAAACTGCTCCACAGCCTTTAAATCTAAATTCCAAAGTGATTGCTAATTATACATGCTCTGATTCTACCTTACAGGAAATTAAGTCTTTTGTTCAACATCGGTGGCCTAAAGTGGTTCGCTCTGACCTTCAGCCATATTTTACAAGGAAGAAGGAAATTGTGCATGACTCAGGCTGTCTGTTATGGGGGTCACGAGTGATAATTCTGACCTTACTGCAAACATTAGCATTAAAGTTACTACACAGCTCACATCAGGGTGTAGTAAAAATGAAGCAAAGAGCACGAGAATATTTATGGTGGCCTAAATTGGATACAGATATTGAAAACAGAAAGATGCAACAGCACTACACGTGGTATGGGGGAGATGCTTTTATCAAAATGGATTAATTTCCTAATCTTGAGTGCTTATGCATGAATTAACTAGAAGAACTGGATCAACAAAGAAGTTGAAAAAGTATGCATTTTTTAGCACTTCATTCTCCCCATATAAATTTGTAATTGGAACACCAATAGTAGGATGAAGTGGGTGATTTAAATTAAAATATAACCTTTATTGGGGGGCGGAGCCAGAAGTTATACAGATCAGACGCACATTCAGGAGGCTCCTAGGCCAAATAGAATCTTTATGTCATTAAAGTTTGTAATTCTTGGAAAATAATAATTTAACTTAGCTAGAAACTTGCCAGAGACCTGATCGGAACACAACATATCAGGCACTAAGTTCCGGTAGCAACTTCAAAGGACAAAGATCTTGCCACGCTATATCGGACCACTATACTACTGATAGAACTCCGGAGGGTCGGGGCTCCGCTCCGGAGTTAGCTCATACTGATCCACAAGCTACATTGGTAACATTGGTCCCTGGAACAACTAGACTACGATCCTGAAACTTACACATCAGGAGCACAGGCACGCCTGCAGTGTCGGACCATCCCTGGCACACAGAGACTCAGACCATAAACAGCAAAAAGCACAGGAACTTTACTGGCCGAATAGCTGGATTCGTTTGGGCCCTATCAACGCTTTGCTACCCTGTGGAGCAATCTACTTTCCTGGCAGCGTATCAGCGCCAAACTTCTCACAGGTCACCTATACCTATTCTTGCCGCCTTCCCCTGCTCTTCAATCCGGAGGGTCGGGGCTCCGCTCCGGATCAGCAGTGGGCATTCCAACAAGTGACGGTGAGACGGAAGAGGCCACAGCTTGAAGTGGAGGTGAGACTAGCTGCTAACAAACCTGAGCCCAAGCGGAGTCAGTGCGCCCATCACCTACAGCCGGCAAGGATATCAGAAAGTGACCCAAGTCGGAGCAGAGATCTTAGAAACTTGCCGCTAACAGAACCTACCTGCTGTGCAGACATTCAGAGCATTCTGCGCTGGTGAGGAGTGCAGAGGACGGGGAGTGGTGGAGTGGCGCGAGTGGCCGCCATCTTGGTTTTGCGGCCTGTAACGGAGTGCCGGGTCACATGCTGGGCATAACATTGCAGCTGGCAGAGAGTGGCTGTCTGAGCTTGGCTCCTTCTGTGTTCCGGTGCCTGGTTTGTGAGCGTGCTGTTAGGAGGTCCTGCTGGAACGGCTGCTATACGTGGAACACCGGTGTCGGGACGGTTTTTGGGTGAGATCTACACTTACTGTGTGCACATATAATAGGAGGTACTGTGCAGCCCACTTCTTTCCTCACCACTAAGGCTATCAGCCCTAACAGCATAGGTGGACTACCTTGGTTAGTGAGGCATTAAAAGACTAGTCACCACGCAGAAACCTCCTCTAAGCCCCATATGTCTGTGCCTTACACTAAGTACCTGGGAGGTTTTTTATAATTACAGCTCAAGGGTTAAGGGCACTTGGCAGTCTGGTTTGACAACTTAACATACTTTGCCCAGCTTACCCTCTATCCCTGCATGGGCCTCTTACAAGACTGATTAGGTAAAGCGGGTAAGAGTCTCTAGCACATATTGCGACCACCCTATTAATGGGAACCCCACTAGCTGCATGTACTCATATTAGCCCCTGACCTCCAGAAATCAAGACCTCACAGACAACCTCAATCCAGGCTATAGTCCTACTTTCTGCATAAAGCCTATATATTCTATCGCCTCCCTTTTATATTACAGCAAGGCGTGGTACATTTTTGCTAGACCACATACACCTATGTGACTGATTCTAATCAAGATCCCTTCCTAGCTAGAAGAATATTAAAGATTTTCTCAGCATATCACTTTTTGAAAGTACGGCTTGGAGGATCATTAGAATTCAGTAACAACACTGAACTTACTTTGGCCTGTAACTGTGTATACAGCTGCTCTCCTTTACTTTTCAGACTTATTGGGACAGTTTGAGAAACTTTATCTTGCACACTGTGGAACCTGTATTATTGTGTTATTGCCTTATGTCCTTTGCACCTGCAAATATCTTAATGTTCAATGTAACTGTTATATATATAGTTATTTTGCCGCATACAAGACTAGAGGTATAACTAATGTGATAGGGAATAATTTTGCTGGTTTTAACACGTAATCCTCTCACACTTGCTTCTTGTATCTACAAGCCGCACATAACCCAGTCACCTAACATTACACCTTCAGCATTGCTTGTACTCCTGATCCAACTGTTTAATGATTTAATAGGAAGGTATTTTATTAACCTTCATTCAGTATTTTATTAACTTGTTCTGATTGCTAACTTTCCCTGGCACCTCTCCATTCCGGTCCAGTTAATCTGGGCTGGTCACTTCCCTTCTCCTTTTCCCCTTCTACAAAGTCGTATCCCACTACTCCCCGAGGTGCCAGAGACGTATCTACTTGAATTTGTATGCTGGGACCGAGAGATCCAATTTTTACTTATTTTGTGATCTTGTAACAAAATGTCATAAGTATAGAGGGTGCTGTTGATCCCTGCTCCGCAGTCTAGTAGTACACATCAGAACTAGTAAACTTTGTTATAAGATACTTCATACTTTTAAGATTATCCTAGGAGTGCTTTATAATTGAAAGTTGGTACTAATCCTTGATTTACAGATATACCTAACAGTCTTATCACAATGCCTCATGGGTCCAGACGACAGGGGAAAACCCTCACCAACACCCAGAAGACTGTTTATGACCATTTTACTCAATCGGGTAAAGAACCTAAACTTGTCACCAATGAGGAGTTGAGTGATCCTGAGTCGCTGGATGCTGAATCCCATTCCAGTGTGCGCTCAGAAGCCCCATCGCATCACTATATTACTAAGGCCACCCTACAGCACATGCTGGCCAGCCAGACACGCTCTATCACTCAGGAGATCCAACGCTCCTCTGCGGAATTAAAAAAAGAAATCTCAGAGATTGGTGAGAGGGTTGAAGCACTTGAGCGGAAACAGGATGATCTAGCGGTGGATCAGACAAACCTGCTCACCTATTCTGAAACCCTTGCAGATCAGATGATTCAACTTGAATTTAAAATGGCAGATATTGAAGACAGATCTCGCAGGAATAATATTCGGTTTCGGGGCATCCCAGAAACTGTAGAGAATACCCATCTCCAATCTTTTCTAAAGGAGCTGTTTGCAGTACTCGTGGGTACTCCAGAAGGATTTACTGATACAATGGAAAGAGCTCACAGAGCCTTAAGATCGCAATCTGCTCCCGCTGACAAGCCAAGAGACGTCATTGTCTGCTTCCACAGTTACATATATAAAGACAAACTTATGCAAGCAGGCTTCAAAAGACCGCCCATGCCAGAAAAATTTAAGGACATCCAGCTTCTGCCTGACCTTTCGACTCATACACTGCAGTACCGTAAAACCTTCCAACAAATTACTCTAGCACTCAGGAAAGCTAACATTAAGTACAGGTGGGGACATCCTACAAACCTAGTGGTCACCAGAAATAACCAGAGCCACACAATCACCTCTTTACCTCAAGGTATGGCCCTCTTGGCCTCATGGGGCCTACACTCGGAACAACCTGCGCCATTACAGCCTACTCACCCAAAGCTGAGAGCTTCGGCTCCCGAATGGTCTATTAAAGAACAAAGAGCTAAGAAACCTAAAACTAATCCACCGTAAAAACGTGTCTGGTGGCCTCTATTGGAACTTACTCGGACTCCATCAAACCTGAAAGTCTGACCTGTCTCCTACAGATCATGACTGAAATTAAGTTAATGTTTAAAAGTTTACTAATAACTTGTACAACTAGGTTATGTGTTTGATCACTATTTCAATGTTGTTTTATCAATTTAAGAATTGCACACATGTAGTTGTAATTTAGATTCTAGGGATTACTGCGGAGTGGGGTTCACCCTACTAACCCCTGTTTCTGTTTGCTTCTCTCCCCCCCACAGGCAGCCCACGCTAGGGCTCCATCGCAGCGAACTATTTTCGCTAATTCTCTTTCCCTTTACCTGTTGTCTACTCCCCTCCCCCACCCACCCCACCTAAACTAACTCTTATTAAAAGACCGGATCTACCCCCTATATTTTTCTATGCCCCCCCTTAAAATTCTCACCCATAATGTAAGAGGTTTAAATTCTCCACACAAACGAAGCCTTCTAGCTAGATCGCTCAAATTTCATAATCCCGATGTAGCCTTCCTCCAGGAGACACATTGGTCGTTAGACAACCCTCCTGGCATAATATCTAAAGACTATACTGTTCTTGAATACTTCCCGGGGCTTTTCCTCGGTTCAGCAACTTCACTGTATTGCTCAATTAGGTTTCGATTCAAGAGAGATACACAACTTCCAAAGTTTAAAAGAATTTAAAAGGCTTTATTATAACGCGTTTCTCGACCACCAAGGGTCGTTTCTTCAGATATCAAAGCGAATGAAAAATGTTACAAATTTAGACATTTTATACACATTTGTATGATTAAAAGGAAGTTGTCACAAAAGTTGCAGACCAATGAGAAACATTACAAGATTCAACTGAAAAGCCGGAAAAAAGGGCTTGACAGGTGTTACAATTAGTGTGAGTCTAAACAGCATTAGATGGTCATGATTGTTTTGAAATTAGAAATTAGAACAGCTGTAGACTTCAAATAGAAAAAAGTCTTGGATTTACCAACATAGCATAAAAAAGAAAAAATTTAGACGCTTCAGTTTAAAATAATTAAAGTGGACATGCATTATTTTTTAAAAATTGTACACCAAAAAAAAATTTGTACACAATATATATAAAGAATGAAGACCATTGTGTAATAAATTATGAATAATGGTCAGCCTAAATGCTGTGTTGCACATTAAAGGGACATTTGTAACAAAAAATGTAAAAGATGTATATCAGAACTTTGTCGACTTGGGTTCATAATTATAATATTGAATACAAACTTGAATACAGACTTGTATGTGAATAATGTAAATGTATGATGCATATAACTAAAATCTATGTGTTGATAAATGCGAGGAAGAAGTTAACAAAGTAACCTATAGGCATCTTTCAATAAATGTTAACGAAATAACCCATAGATGTCTTTTATTAAATGCTATTTGTTGTTATGCATGATGCCTAAAACCTGTATAATTTCTAAGCTGACAATTGTGGAAAGACCTATGATATATTCTTGAGTGTCATATCCTTTTAAAATTTATTGAGTATATGTCAAATACCTTTTTATGTGATCTATTGCTATAGTGTATTGTCGGTTATGGCCTCAATACATGTAAAGTGAAATAACAATCAAATAGTTAAACAAAATGTTTATGATTGTTATCATTCTTTATTATTTGAATTTGACTTATAATAATGTTCTAGTGCGGTGTCTAAGTTGTGAATGTACACCTAGAATTGTTTGTGCAAATTTCAGATATTTTATGATTATATTAGAAAGGTGATGTGGAAGATAGATATTTGATATATGGTTGATATGAACGATAAATGAATATACCTTGTTATTGTGGAAAAAATGATGTGTATGTAAGTATTGGAAAACGATATATGTCACCCAAAAAAAGTGTTCCACATTTAAGTGTGGACCTATGTCATGTGTTTGGTATATATTGTTATATAGATATGATCATGGTGTGTGTATAGTGTCATGTGAGTGAACTGATATTAATTTGTTCATAATGAACGATGTGTGCAAAAAAGTTAAAAGGTGTATCTATGATGACAAACATGTAAATGTGTTGATCTATTGTTCAAAATTAACGATAAACGCAAAGTTGTGAAAAGTGTATCTGTAAATGACAGATGTGTAAATGTATTGATCTGTTGTTTAAAAATGACACTGGATAGACAAAAATAACGATACACGCAAAGTTGTGAAAAGTGTATCTGTAAATGACAGATGTGTAAATGTATTGATCTATTGTTTAAAAATGACACTGGATAGACATGAATTAATGAAACAGAAAAAGAAATATTAATGTATTGTAAGCTACATTAAGGGATATATAAATATTTGAAAACTGAGAGATAAGTTGATTTGCTGTGGAAGTAATGTAAATTAATTGAAGGCTGCCAGATCTAAATTGGCATTCAGCCCCAATGGATATAGTGTTCTTAAACGGTATATCCAGAATGTTTCACGTTGTCTTAATTTGAGTAATCTATTGTAGTCATTATTTTTTGGAACAAAATCGATCGGGATGTACTTGTAAATATAAGGATTTCCATTATGTTTTGTCAGACAATGATGGGGTATGCTATGTTTGATGTTCTTTTTCTTACAATTTTTACAATTACGATGATGCCTTGGTGGTCGAGAAACGCGTTATAATAAAGCCTTTTAAATTCTTTTAAACTTTGGAAGTTGTGTATCTCTCTTGAATCGAAACCTAATTGAGCAATACAGTGAAGTTGCTGAACCGAGGAAAAGCCCCGGGAAGGATCTTATCCAACAGTGTACTAGCCACTGATTAAAGTGCTAGCAGGCGAGATAGTACTGGTCATAGCACAGTACCACAGTCATTGGTAAGCACATTACCTCTCTGTTTTTTGTATCATCTCTTTCTGAAACAATATTACGCTATTTGGCGCCCTCTCCATCTCTCTCTCTAAAACAGTTTCAGCCCTGCTCTCTGGGAACAAGAGGAGCTGCCTGCACAGAAACACAGAGGAACACCGTACGCATACGGACTGTCATTATAACTTTTTCCTGAGCCGTCGGCCGAGTAAGAACACTCGACAAAGACGGAGTAACTATTTGTGAGAACATTATATGTTTTGGGATCACAGATCTATTCGTATTGTTTATTCTATTTGTTCTGAATAGCGCGCCTTCTCATCTCCCTGTGAGATACCATACCATTCTTCTCTCGAAGAGAGCCAATCAAGGCTGCAGCTAAACAGAGGCCACATTTAAATCTATATAGGCCTGAAAATCACCAACAGGTATTTTATAGATCCCCTCATTTACTGGCTATTTGTTTATTATCCATGCTAATATTTATTTTGATATTAATTCTATAACAGGGAAAAAAAAAAAAAAATTCTTTATAAACAGCTCCGAGCGTAACAAAAACTATTTGAAGGCCAAATATTTTAGCAATTGTTGATTTGCCAATATTTTTTAAATATATATATATATATTACAGTTATTACTATTACGTTAGTTAACACAATATTAATATATTTTTTCTTGAAGTTGCATCCAAATGAACACTTTTTTATTTTATTATCACAAACAATTGATGTTTTGAATGTCACTGTAAGCACTCGTTTTTATAATTTTTTAAAGGTATAGCACAATATAAATCAGATTGTTAGGAAATCATTTTAGAAACGCAAATTTGTTTGCCCATTTAAAAATACTACACAGGGTTCAAAATACCTATTAATTTTTAACATATCTTCTTTCACCAACCATATAACCTGATTTTTTTATGCAATCAATCACATGCTTCAGGGCAAATCGTGGAAAATAATCACGAATGATTTTTTAAATTAGTCTTTTCACATCACTTTTTTGTCGAACTTGCTCAATTTGAAATACACCACTTTCACATCTTTTTTTCATTTTTTCTCACCAAACATTTTCTCTCACTTCAACATACACATTAACACATATTCCAATTGTCTAACTTCACAGACTAGCTACACCCATATACATTGATTATAGTCCAACGGTATTACAAAACATGCAATCCAAGGAGGAAAGAAGCTCCAAGCGTATGGGTTTTAACTTATCAAAGGATATTTCAGTTGCAGAAGTATTATCTGACACACATGACATAAAACCTATGAGAGATCTCTTCTATCTATTAGAGGAAGAAATTAACAAAGAACATAGGCATTGGTGGGATTTAACAACTTTAGAGAAATATCTAGAAATTAAATACATACCCAGAGGTCTAAGATTATTAAAACATTGCTCATTTAAAGAGGACCCAGAAATTCTAAAAAGATGGTATGAAGCTTTAAATGAATGCTCCATGAACTTAATTAAAATTCTAATAGACCACAGAAGAAAATTATATAGTCAGAGTAGCAATAATATAGAGAAAATTCAAACTGATCTCAAGGTGTATCAACAAAATCCAGATTACACCAAAATCAATAAAGATATTAATGAGAGAACAGATAGATACCAGGAGAACATAGTTAATACCAAAAACAAAAAACTACAGAGAGATCATGAAGATTATGTTAATAACTGTGTGTATTCTTTTAATCGCCAAAATGACACACAAGAAAATAAGAACAATCCTAATAACACCCAGAATGAATGGAAAATTGTTCAATATGGAAAAGGGAAAAAGCAAAAAACCCTAGCAAATAATCATTACCAGAATCATTTAGATAATCATTTCAATTATCCCAATTACTCAGATAACAAAAATCTTTCACATCACTCTAGAACACCATACACTGGCAATAATAATAGAAACTCTTGGACATACAACAGAGGATACAATAACACACCTAACCAATACAAACAACATGCACAACAATACGGTTCCCCACAATACCAATCACGCCCCAACAATCATTACAATAAACCTCATGGTCTACACTCTTCCTCTTTCCCATCGTATAAATCCTATCAAACTCAACGACACCACCAACAAGAACCCCAGTATACACATCAATCTGAAAGAACACATCACAATCCCAGAAACCAAACATCAGAACCATGTAATTACCTGGCTGATCGATACTCTTTATCAGAACACAATTCACCTAGTTACAATTTTCAGAAATCCCATCATATGGGACCAAGGGTTAATAATCCTAATACCCAACACACTAAAATACATCCAAACGGACAACAAGAATACTATGAACATCCTAATAGGTTCAGTATTCTGTCATCAGAACCTAGAAGTTCAGCTATAGATTCTGAAACTCCTAGTACTAGTAATAACTCTGCCCATTTTTTAGGACTAGGTCCCAACACAAGAAATGAGAGCCCAATAATAAGAGCAGGCAAAAGACCCCACATCACAGAAAGCGAGGCTCTAGAGGTAGAGCCCTTGCCACCAAGGAAAAGAAATTATCCAGACTAGATCAAGGGATCTTTAACTTATCATCCTACGAATTATCCATTCCCGAAAAAAGAGTCTTAAAGCAAGGTTTATCGTTTTGTCCACCCAACACACCTAAAATGTTCGATATTTTTGTAGACCTCAATCATTTCACACGCAAATTGACGTTACAAAAATATTTTGCCAACAAAAAATTTAAATCTAGCAAAATAGCTAATCCCAACATACAAGTCATATTAACTGATCCTATGCCATCTAACAATAATATAACTTGCATTTATTCACAAACTGAAGAACTTACTACTCATCTATTTGATGAATACATACATACTGATGTTAAAAATAAATCAAATTTCAATCCCATCAATGTGAAAAAAGATTATATTGAACTCTTCCAAAATATGGTTTTGGAAGATTTCGATAAAATATTACACTCCAAAAAACAAAAGAAGAATTATTCGTTCTTGAGCCACAAAAAAGCTATTCAAAGTCTACAGAATAATCCCAACATCATTATCCGCGATGCCGATAAAGGCGGCAGAATAATCATTCAAAATTTAGAAGATTATATCATAGAGGCAAATAGGATATTGGGGGACAACGATTATTACAAGATTTTACATCAAGATCCAACAAACATATACCTAAAAGCATATACCAAACTCATAGACAAAGGTTTTTCTTTAAAGATATTAAACAAAAAAGAAAAAGATTTTTTAAAAATACAAAATCCTAGTATAGCCCATTATTACCACTTACCAAAAATACATAAAAACAAAAAAAAACCCCCAGGGCGTCCAATTATTGCTGGAATAGGCAACCTCACATATAATCTGTCATATTATGTGGACCAATACCTTCAAAAACATGTAACAACACTACCCTCATACATTAAGGATAGCTCCAATTTGCTACAGCTTCTGAATAACATCAGTATAGAAGATAAAAATCTATTGTGGATAACATGCGACGTCAGTTCGCTATACTCTAACATCTCACATATATTAGGTTTACAGGCTATTGAACATTTTCTTAAAAAAGACATTTATTTACCGGATCAACAATGTGACTTTATTTTAGAAAGTATTTTATTTATACTCCAACATAATTATTTTATATATCAAGATACTTTTTATTTACAGACTAAAGGCACGGCCATGGGGACCAGGTTTGCCCCAAGTTTTGCCAACCTATTTATGGGACTATTTGAAGAAAAACACATCTACTCTGCAAACTTGGGAGCAAACCTGGTCTTCTATGGCCGCTATATAGATGACCTGATTTTTCTTTGGGGGGGGGGACAACACTACAGCAGTCAATTTCATAGAACACCTTAATCAAAATGACATGGGGATTGAATTTACAGCCAACATCCAAACATCCAATATTGAATATTTGGATCTGTATTTAAGCATTGACAATAATCAAATTAAATCAAAAACTTATTTCAAAGACGTAGATAGCAACAGCTTTCTCAATTATAACAGCAACCACCATAAAAAGTGGTTACATAATATCCCCTACAGCCAATTTCGAAGGATCAGACTAAATTGCACAGACCATAATACCTTTTTGGAACAAAGCAAGATCCTATACAATAGGTTTTTAGAAAAAGAATACCCCCGATATTTACTCGACAGGTCTTTAGAAAGAGCATCACTACTAAATAGAAATGACATTCTAATCAACAAGAAACACAAGAGTCATTCAGATAACACAATGATGAGAGAGACTCTCTTCATAACACAATTCAATTCCAACTTTCAACAACTAGAACATATATTACACAAACATTGGCATATTATTCAAAGAGATCCTATATTAAAACATCTGGTAAAAGATAAACCGAAAATAGTTTATAGGAGAGCTCCAACATTAAGAAGCAAATTAGCTCCAAGCAAAAAAGTTAAACATGTTCAGAGGACAAACAAAAATCACATCCAAACACGAAATAAAGGTCTGTTTGGCTTATGTGGGTTGTATAAATGTGGAAAATCGGGCTGTGGGACATGTAAAATCATCAAATCCGGTATAAAAAATTTCAAATCTACAGTTACAGGGGAAAATTTTCAGATTCCCATTCTTTTCAATTGTGAATCCTCCTATACGGTATACCTCATGGAGTGCATATGTGGCCTCCAGTATGTAGGTCGCACATCAAGAACACTACGTACGAGGTGGGGGGAGCATCATCGTAATTGTAAAAATTGTAAGAAAAAGAACATCAAACATAGCATACCCCATCATTGTCTGACAAAACATAATGGAAATCCTTATAATAAAGCCTTTTAAATTCTTTTAAACTTTGGAAGTTGTGTATCTCTCTTGAATCGAAACCTAATTGAGCAATACAGTGAAGTTGCTGAACCGAGGAAAAGCCCCGGGAAGGATCTTATCCAACAGTGTACTAGCCACTGATTTAAAGTGCTAGCAGGCGAGATAGTACTGGTCATAGCACAGTACCACAGTCATTGGTAAGCACATTACCTCTCTGTTTTTTGTATCATCTCTTTCTGAAACAATATTACGCTATTTGGCGCCCTCTCCATCTCTCTCTCTAAAACAGTTTCAGCCCTGCTCTCTGGGAACAAGAGGAGCTGCCTGCACAGAAACACAGAGGAACACCGTACGCATACGGACTGTCATTATAACTTTTTCCTGAGCCGTCGGCCGAGTAAGAACACTCGACAAAGACGGAGTAACTATTTGTGAGAACATTATATGTTTTGGGATCACAGATCTATTCGTATTGTTTATTCTATTTGTTCTGAATAGCGCGCCTTCTCATCTCCCTTTGAGATACCATACTGTTCTTGAATACACCTCCTTCTCAAAGAAAGACAGAGGCACAGCAATCTTAATTCACAAAAGAATAGCCTATGAACCAATCCAAGTCCTAAAAGACCCGCAATCTAGATTTCTTATTCTAACATGTAGGCTGGACCATTCTGACCATACTTTAGTCTCTATCTATCTCCCTAACTCACACCAACCCAGACACCTCAAACGAATCCTACATACAGTTGACCGGATAAAAATAGGTAGAGTTTTGCTAGCGGGGGACTTCAACATGACTTGGGACCCGGTGTTAGACAGGAAAAGAATCACCCGTACAAAACACGCTACCCCTTCTGCTCAACTCTCCCAAAAGTTCAGACAAATTATCACCCATTTCTGCTACTATGATATTTGGCGATCATTACACACTAGGGACAGAGACTATACCCACTTCTCATTCCCTCATAAAACATATTCCAGACTCGATTATGTCTTTTGTTCAGCAGAAACCCTTGACCAAGTCAAACACTCTAACATCTCCCTGTGCCCATGGTCTGACCACGACTTAGTCTCAGTAACTCTCCGCTCAACGGAACGAAACAGTGTGAGGCCTTCATGGCGCCTCCCACATGATATCTTACAAGATGCTGCATTTAAAGAAACCCTCAGAAAAGATATCACATTTTACTGCCAAACCAATGATAACAATCAGGTTAGAGATGACACACTCTGGGGAGCGGCAAAGGCCACCTTTAGAGGTCTCATACTCAAAACACAAGCACACCTCAAAAAGCTATCTGGCCTACCCCTCTCTAAATCTCATATTGAACTACGCCGACTAGAGCTCCTCAATAGACGCACACCCTCAGACAGTGTCATAGCTCAAATTATAAAGATCAAAAACCATATTAACGAGCTAGAACTAAAACGCACCCAAGCTAATTTATTTAAATTGAAACAGATTACTTACCACAAGAGTAACAAAGCAGACACACTTCTGGCTAATAAGCTTAAAAACAGAGCGAGTACCTCAAGAATTCACCAGATCCAATCTGGGAACCAGACCTACCGTAAACCTTCAGACATTGGTGCATGCTTTGAGAAATTCTACTCAAATTTATATAATCTAGAAAAAAATGCAAGTCACAAACTAACCCCCGCCAATAATATTTGCTCCTTCCTCCGCAGCCTAAATCTCCCCTCATTGTCGCCTGACGACCAAGAAACACTCTCATCCCCCTTTACCCCTAGGGAAATTAAACATGTAATAACACACTTAAAACCTTTCAAAGCCCCAGGCCCAGATGGCTACTCAGCAGCCTTCTACAAAACATACATAAATGAGCTGACCCCACTGCTTCTCAGATTCTTTAATCACGCTAGAGAACAGGGAAGTTTCAGTAAGGAATTCTTGGAAGCCACGGTGATAACTATTCCTAAACCACAAAAGAATCCATCTTTATGCTCCAATTACAGGCCAATTTCCCTGATTAATTTAGATGTTAAGATCTATGCCAAATTATTTTCTATTCGTATATCTAAGCTACTCCCGCAACTTATAAATTTGGACCAAGTAGGATTCATACCCGGTCGCGAAGGACCTGACAATACTAGGCGTCTGCTAAACATCTGCTCTGAATCCACCAGACTTAATAGGCCATTCTCTGTAATCTCGTTAGATGCAGAGAAGGCTTTTGACCGCGTTAGGTGGTCTTACCTGTGGGAAGTCCTAAGAACCTTTGGTTTCCCAGACCAAATTATCAAAGCGATACAGGCTCTTTACTCTACCGCCTCAGCAGTTGTTAGAGGACTAGGCTTCGTCTCGCCCCCCTTTTCAATTTCCAATGGCACCAGACAAGGGTGTCCACTTTCACCTCTTCTTTTTGCCCTTGCAATCGAACCACTAGCAGAACAAATCAGACAAGATGAGAGAGTTGATGGCATTCGTCTACATGGCACTATTCATAAAATAACGCTCTTTGCCGACGACATCACGATATTCTCTTCGGACCCTCTAGCTACATTCCCAAGACTGACGGAAATCTTAGACTCCTTTGGACACATGTCCCTTTACAAGTTAAACTTAGATAAAACAGAAATTTTCACCTGGGGCTTTCCTCAAGACATAGCTGGCACCCTAACGACCCGATATAGAGTACACTGCGCCAACAACTTAATTTCCCACTTAGGAGTCAAGATATCGAACAATATCCCTCAGATGATCAAAGACAATTACTTACCCCTCTTAGCCGAACTGCGCACTCTGAAAGACAAATGGGATTACACTTACATATCGTGGATAGGCAGACTAACGGCCCTCAAGATGTCCTTCTTACCCAAAATTACTTACCTATTTAGATGCCTTCCTTTCCGTATTCCGGGATACCTCCTTCATCAATTTCAGAGTGAATTTACTAAATATATATGGCAACATAAACCCCCTAGAGTAGCGCATAAAATTCTCCAAAGCCCCCTTAGTAGACGAGGCATAGCCTTCCCTTCGATAACAAGGTATTATTAAGGAGCCATGCTCACTCACATCTCGCAATGGGGTGCGAAGGACTCCCCTAGTAAATGGAAAACCATAGAACAAGCCTCACTCCCAAACCACGTATTTCTACCTGACTTGATTTGGATTCCTGCCCACCTACGACGGACCACAGACATTAGTAACACCATAATTCGAGAATGCCTCGCCATGTGGGATAAACTGAGACACTATCCACACATCGCCCCACACCCCTCACCTATCACTCCCATGACGGGTCTCCTACAAGGTTTACCTGACTCTCACCCTCACGGCTGGTCACGAGTAGGAATACAGACAGTAGCTGACATTTGGGTCACTTCACCAACCCCGCGCTTCATGACACTCTCAGAAATAAAGGTTGGCTTCAACCTACCCAGGCATATGACATTTGAATATACAAGACTAAAGAGCTTTCTTCTCAGCTGGGGTTTCCAACCTGAATTGCACCGACCCCGAACACTTTGGGAAATGACTTGGCAACAAGGCAACAAACTACACAGGCCCCTATCACTACACTACACCTTAATAGGAAACTCAGACTCTTAGAATAAGCTCCCTCATTTACTCAAATGGGAAGCGGTTCTGAATGAGACTGTACCCCCACAGATATGGCAACATGTAATCTCTCTCACCAAAAAAGCACTAAACTGTGTTACACTCTTTGAAACTTATTATAAACTCTTAACGCATTGGTACCTCACTCCTGCTAGACTGAACAAAATGTTTGACTCTGCATCTCCCCTATGCTGGCGTAATTGCGGCAGAAAAGGAGATTCTTTACACATATGGTGGGAATGCCCCAAGCTGAGACCCTTATGGAGCACTTGTTACCGTACACTAGCGGGACTAGGTATAACACTTCCCACAACTCCATCCAATGCCCTTTTACACATAGGCACTTCTAAACTACCTAAGCACCAAGCATACCTGGCAATCTATTTGCTGACAGCTACTAAAGCGACTATAGCCAAGGCATGGAAAACCGAGACGCCCCCAAAGTGGTCATGCATTTTAAAATATATGGCATATATTTACAACATGGAGAAACCTATCTTTTACTCCCTAAATAATTCGGACCTGTTTGAACTAGTATGGGCAGACTGGCAAGCCTGCTATACCATTGCTTGGTCCCCGAATACTAGCGTAAACACGCATTAGATGACCTCTGTTATATACCCTCTGCAAAAGAACTATCTCCCTTCCTGTAGCACCACTTCCTCCCTTTCCCGTTTCTCCACCCCTTTCCCCATCCCAACTAACCTACCTTTTCCAATAAGAGCTATACCACGCTCACTTTCCATTTTATGAGTACACCCCAACTTGAAATGTTGAAATTGTTTCAATTCTCTGCTTGCATATCTTGTAGGGGCCTGCGTGCTCCACAAACATTTACTATGTTATCTCTGTAATTGAGAATATTATTTTTCAATAAAACAATTTTTTGAAATTAAAAAAAAAAGAAAAAAGAAAAAAAAAGGCTTCAGCTGTACCTGGGTGTTAGGCTATGACTAGTGCTTGTTAGCCGAAATGCGTAAGCCCTTCCAGGCTACACTGTTTCCTGTTAACTTGTTGATGTTGGTGGATGTTGTATCATCCTTACTACTTTTAATACCTCAATAAAAGAAGATGTTTTACCTGCAAAAAAAAAAAAAAAATATAACCTTTATTAGTTTCATTTAAAAAAGGAAAACCAAACACACAACATACAAAGTTAAAAAACACAAAAAGTAGGGGCCTATAGAACGAGTCTATCAGTTGACACAGTGCTATAAACTGTGTTATTAGATTAATAAGTAGTGGATATCCGGTAGTGTTTGAATCTATACAATCAGAAAATGGAATGTATTGAGATTCCTGAGAGAACACAAAGGAATAACTATGTATAAATGTTTCTTAAGTGTCAATGTAGCTCAGTAGTAAATAGATACTTTATAAGTTTGTCAGGTGGAGAGTCTTAAATCTATTTTATTTTCCTCTTATTTACAGTAATACTGTGAATGATGGTGGAGAGAAAAAATAGCAAATTGTGCTCAAATAGATGAGCAATTGTTTGTAAAAGTAATTCTCAATAAAGTATCTAATTTTTTTTGCTTTTGGTTGTTAGATGTCTTTTGTCATTGACTCAAGTATGAGTTGAATTGCCTTATATCATCAATTGTTACTTGGATTTATATTAATTTCTGAAATTGCAAGGTAGTAAATGTATACTGATTCACAATCTATAAGTTCACTGCATAAATAATCTGATGTCTTTTATCATAGGCTCATGTGCTTTAGATTGCTTTTGTGTTTGCAATCTGTACTTAGATTTCAATTATTATCGATTAATACCAGATAATACTGTTATTTGTGAGAGTATATATAGAGAAAGTACCCAAATTGTATCCTTTGGATTGCCTGATGTCTTTTATCATTGGCTCATGTGTTTCGCCGACCTAGTAGCGGCTTTTTTTTTTTTTTTTTTTTTAAAAAGCCGCTACTAGGTCGGCGAAACATGTTAGGGGAGGGTGTTGAACCTCTTTCAACCCCCATTACTTTTTAAACTTAGCATTAAGTTTGGGCTAATCAAAATCAGCAACATGGCTATTTAACTTATTATACAATAGAACGAGCCATATCTAACTTGTGACACAAACTGAACTTGCTACAGCAAGTCTCTCTATAACCTGAGTGTGAATCTGTGGTATGTGTGATCGGTTATTTTTAGAATTTAATTTAACGGAGATGTGAATGATTTCAGTGTGTGTCCTAAGCCTACAGCTTTTACCTGAATTATAAAGTGACACATATCCAAAAGCTATACTATCTATCTACTCATATAGTTAATATAAAAGAGTGCTACTTAGAGATTTTACAAAGATAAATTAACCTCATTACAGCACTATAGGACAAATCTATATACCTAGACAAAATTTAATTTTACTACCAACTGATTCCAGCCGTTACCTTAGCAATATTGAAATTACTTGACATTAATGCATTAGCAAATAGAGATTTCTAACATTAAGGACTATATCCTCAGGGAATATTTAGGCTGGAATCTCTATCTAAAAGGTATATATAGAACCCTAAGATCAATATACTGTTGCCTCTCGCAACCTCACTAGCCACAATATATCAAAGACTGAAAGCTATCAGGATAGCACTCTTCTATATAAAGTGTGATAATCCTAAATTAAGAACTAAGTTCAGTGCACATTCTATACAATAAGTCTTATCATCCTCTGAGAGTGACAGACTGCGAATAAAACTAACAGACCCAGAATCAGTTAGTATCAACCATCCAGTATTAATAGAGAATAACTACAATCTGAGTATAAATTGCAGATATAAAGCAACCATACACACATGAGCCTATGGTAAAAGATATTAAACTGCTAATAAAGTCAATAACAGATTGCACATAAGCCTATGCTTATTACTTTGTATTTCCAGACAATAAGTTGATTGTAGATTTCAAACCCAAATAATGACAACAAATATTAGGCAATTCAAACACATGAGCCAATGATAAAAGACATCAGGCAATCCAAAGGATACAATTTGGGTACTTTCTCTATATATACTCTCACAAATAACAGTATTATCTGGTATTAATCGATAATAATTGAAATCTAAGTACAGATTGCAAACACAAAAGCAATCTAAAGCACATGAGCCTATGATAAAAGACATCAGATTATTTATGCAGTGAACTTATAGATTGCAAATCAGTATACATTTACTACCTTGCAATTTCAGAAATTAATATAAATCCAAGTAACAATTGATGATATAAGGCAATTCTACTCATACTTGAGTCAATGACAAAAGACAGCTAACAACCAAAAGCAAAAAAATTTAGATACTTTATTCAGAATTACTTTTACAAACAATTGCTCATCTATTTGAGCACAATTTGCTATTTTTCTCTCCACCATCATTCACAGTATTACTGTAAATAAGAGGAAAATAAAATAGATTTAAGACTCTCCACCTGACAAACTTATAAAGTATCTATTTACTACTGAGCTACATTGACACTTAAGAAACATTTATACATAGTTATTCCTTTGTGTTCTCTCAGGAATCTCAATACATTCCATTTTCTGATTGTATAGATTCAAACACTACCGGATATCCACTACTTATTAATCTAATAACACAGTTTATAGCACTGTGTCAACTGATAGACTCGTTCTATAGGCCCCTACTTTTTGTGTTTTTTAACTTTGTATGTTGTGTGTTTGGTTTTCCTTTTTTAAATGAAACTAATAAAGGTTATATTTTAATTTAAATCACCCACTTCATCCTACTATTGGTGTTCCAATTACAAATTTATATGGGGAGAATGAAGTGCTAAAAAATGCATACTTTTTCAACTCCTTTGTTGATCCAGTTCTTCTGGATACAGATATTGCTTCTTATGTAGCTGCTTGCAATGCATGTGCACAGACACAGCGGAATCCCAGCAGGGACACCTCAAAAACTTGGCCATGGCCAAATGAACCTTGGACAAGAATCTATGTTGATTTTGCAGGGCCAGTGGATGGACGAATGTATTTGGTGGCTGTGGATGCTCATTCCAAGTGGCCAGAAGTAGTTCAAATGTCAAGTACTACAACACAACAAACCATTGTCGTTCTTTCCAGTATGTTTGCAAGATTTGGACTGCCACAAACTTTAGTCTCAGACAATGGTCCACAGTTCATATCACATGAATTTGAAACATTTCTAGCTACAAATAACATCAAACACTGTAAGACAGCTCCATATTTTCCAGCCTCTAATGGACAGGCTGAAAGATTTGTACAAACTTTAAAACGCCACTTAGCTGTCTCTCACAAATTAAAATTTAATCCAAACTCCCTTTCTAACTTTTTGTTTAACTATCGAAACACTCCCCATGCCACTACTGGGCTATCACCTGCAATGTTAATGTTTGGAAGATGCCTGAGAACTCCACTGGATAAAGTTAGACCAGAACATTCCAAACAAGAGTTGAACACTTCTAGCGTTTCAGAATTTGTCATTCATGACAGAGTATGGGTTAGAAACTACCGTGGCCCAAATAAATGGATTCCAGCTGTCATAATACAAGGCATGGGCAACAGAATGTTTAAAGTTCAACTACAAGCTGGTGGTACAGTTTCCCGCCATGTAGAACAAATGAGACATAGATCTCAACCAGCTACACAAATATCCAATGATTCAGATGGTGAGGATATCTGGCATGGAGTGTGGTGCCCACCTGAGTCTTCTGAGGATGAAAATACAATGAACACAACTGAAACAGATCAACCTCAGAATGATTCTGTCCAACAACAAAATATCACAGATGATCAACAACCGTTGGGTACTCCTCCACAGACTATTTCTCCTGAACCAAATACTCTACGGCCCTCTAGAAACAGAAGGCCACCTTCTAGATGGCAATGTGAGGATTCAGTGAGAGATTATTCAGCAAGGAATGACCAAATCCGAAGGCGGACTTATCGCAGAAAACATAACTGTGACTAAAATCTAGGCTGCGACCTAGGTCTTGTGCATAGACTATAAAGATAAACTGTTCTAAGTACAAGTGTATGGTTTAGTGATAAACATGTATGTCTATTACTTGTTGCATGTTACAATATTATCCACTGTCTGTTCTTTATTTTTATTTATTTTTTATATTTTTTTTTGAGAAAAAAGGGGATGTTAAGATTACTGCAGCTTTTACTGTATCTTTGCACTAACCTTGTTTTATCATTATATGTTAGAAGTGCTGCAGCTTTAAGCTTAGCTCACCACACCCTCTGGGTGTGTCTGGGTCTCTGTGACATCATCAGAAGCCATGTTAGTTTTACTGATGGAACCTGCTAGTAAATAGCCATGTGGCTGTAGCTGAATAAAAGTTATCTAAAGTTCCTGCTGCAGAGTCTCAGTGATATGTGCAAGAGACATCAGACACAAGGTAACAGCACACAACTGAATGTTCTAATCCTGACTACACACAGAACATAACAATAATGACAGGCAAACATGGGTGGCGGCAATCGGTACCTAGATAACTAATTATATTACCCATTCTAGAAAATGGACAGGGGTCACTGCTGCAGACCAAAGACAGAGATAGCTTGATACAACTTTATAGCTTTGGGAGTTTTAGGCCTGTCGCCAACCAGTCAAAGCACCCCCAAGCTACTGAGCCTGGGGACGTCACCCTGACTGCAATGGCCATCACTCCTTACAGCCTGCAGCCGTGATCCTGACCATCCGCCACAAGAGACAGACATGCAAATTAAAAGGTCCAGACTCTTGCCGCCACCTCTCTATAATCTTAGGAGTAACGTCTTCCATGATATTCTGAAGGAATATGTCAACTCCTGCTGGATCTAAATGAACCCCATCCTGTCTGTATAAACCTTTATGGGCTGCTGAAATTTTCCCATGCTCAATTACAAAACCTTCAAGGTCCCTTACTTGCTTCCTCAAATCCCTATTAATCTTTTTCCGTACTTGAAAAGCTGCCTCATGACACAACATGTGTCTCCACCTTAACCTACAGATTACATTCGACCACCCGATTTGTACACCTGGAAACCAGAACTTAAACTGCCACAGATCATCCTACATTGCCCTGATCAAATCTAACGCAGGGATGGCCTCGACATTATTGCCACCTGCATGCAAGATAAGATTGTGGGGGTTTTCCCACCTCCTAGCAGCGTCTGGTAGCAATGCCGGCAGATCTGCCCAGGTCAAACCCCTTTGCCCTAACCAACATATCAAAGACAAAGGGAATCCTAGCTGTTGTCCTCATGGCATAGTCGCAGCTCGAATGGAAGCCCAGTGTACATAGGAATGGCCTACGATCCACACCCGAACAGGACCTGGACGTGTGCCTGTAAAAGAAAGAACAATTAGATTTTGGCCATAATGGTCCTGACATCAACCTTACATAGCCAGACCCCTTGCACTCTTCCGCCAAACACCATACCACATGGGTAACCCCATCAATGCTTGCCACCTTAACCCACTATAATTGCAACGGCCTGATGTAAGATCAATACCGCTGTGATCTCCAGCGCCCCAAAGAGCAAATACAGTCCGAGGACCAACCTAATTCCGCTGCTGTTGTGGCCGCCCCTATCCTGAATGAATGTGGTGCAATGTGCAAAGAGTGGAGACCAGCCTGTTGGGCCACTCTCCCCAATATTTTTCTAAATTGAAACCACGTCAACGGGTCCCCGTGCGCGTGAATCAGAAACCTGGAAGATCCTCCTGGTCATACTTCCATGTAGTAGTATACCAACTGCAATGAACAGCATGCCACCCCTGGTTGTCCTGGAAGGGAAAGCCAGGCCCCACATCCTTCTTGGTCTGTCTTAGATCTCGGGATGAACAAAAGAACCAAATCTTCCATCACCCTAATATGATTATGCATAATGTCCCCTCTTACAGCAGCTTTAGAAGGCGGAACCAACTCCCCCACTCTCAATGCCCCATGGAACGCCAAACTAAAGGCTGCCCCGAAAAGCTTGACTTCGAGGGGAGAGGAAAAAATTGCTGTCAACACTTCCAGTAACTTTACTAGCCGATCCGTCGTAATCGGTTCCCTGCTGTCTCTATGCGGGACTTCTAAACGCCCCCAGCCTCGCACTGCTGGACGAGGAAGGTGCACGACGCATCCTGGAAAGCATACATTCTGCAAAAGAAAGTAACTGTGGAAAGCCTGGACACCACTGCCCCCTTTGTCACCTGCTTACCTCTCAGCTCAGCGAGCCATTGCAGTAGGAAGCGTTGCTCACCTTCACATGAAGAAAATCCCTGTTGGTCGCAAAAACTCACCCATTCGCACCAGTACCTCATATAAGCCGTCCAAGTAGCCGGTGCCAGGGATGCACGGATTAGAGGAATCTTTTGCCATCTGCCACTAAAAGGAGGGGCAAGGAAGACCATTAGCAGCCGGAGCCGGAGCCGCGGCCCTGAAAGCCTCCCACTGAAAGCAAGACAATGCATCTGCAACTATATTCTGTACCACAGGTACATGGCGAGCCCTGAAGTCGATATTCAACTGCAGGCATCTCAACAGCAAGTGCCTCAGGTAATGCACCACCACAGGTGATGAGGCTGAAAGTCTGTAAAAGGCAAAAACCACACTGAGATTCTCCGTCCAGAAAATCACAGCCCGGTCGGGAAAAAGGTGACCCCATAGATCAACAGCCGCAACAATTGGAAATAATTCCAGGAAGCATAGGTTGCGCGTGGGTCCAGTCTCCGCCCAATCAGGCGGCCACCGCTCCACGCTCCAAGCACCATCAAAATATGCCCCATATCCAGATGTTCCAGCCACATCTGTGAAAAGGTGCAATGCCTGATTTGACACTGGATCACCTCTTCATAAGCATATACCATTAAAGTCCTGCAAGAACCTCTCCCTTACCTGTAGGTCTGCCACCAGATCCCTCGTACTCTGATGCGTGACATTGCTTTCTTACCACCCCTAAGCTGTCTCCCCAATCTTTTTGGAAAATCCTACCCCATTGGATAACTCTCCCTGCAAAGTTAAGAGCATGAAGGCACTGAGGCAATTGTCCTAATGGTTGCCAACATTCTACTGACCTTATCCTTGGGTAACCTACATTCCATTGCTACCGAGTCTATCTCAATACCCAGGAATGGGAAACACGTGCACGGACCTTCCATCTTGTCCTCTGCTAAAGGGACCCCAACCTGGCCATCAAAAACCTCATGATGTACATCAAAGAGGCACATTCCTTTGTACTGGGGGCTCCTACCACCAGGAAATCATCCAAGTAATGGGCGATCCCGCTTTTCCCCGAGGCTGAAGCTACTGCCCTGTGTAAGAAAGAACTGAATGCCTTGAAGTAGGCACAAGATATGGAGCAAACCATGAGTAGACAGCGGTCCACGTTATAGGCATCTTCAAACCAGCACCCCATCAACCTGAAGCAAGAAGAATGAATGGGGAGTAAGCGAAATGCGGACTCAATGTCCAATTTTGCCATTAAGGCACCAGGCCCAACTCCCTGCACTATATCCAATGCGTAGTAGTGCACTGAACTCAATTCCAGAGGGATAGCCTTGTTCACTGAGTGCCCCCTACGATAGGATAGGTGCCTTATCAATCTAAACTTACCTGTCTCCTTTTTGGGAACTACACCCAACGGGGATAACACCAAATCTGGGATAGGCAAGTCTGGAAAGGGGCCCGCAACCCTGCCCAAAGCTACCTCCTTACCTAATTTCTACTGCACCGCCTCCAGGAACTGAGAAGCCGACTTCAGGTTTCTCCTAACTCTAGACCACAGCACCCGGCCCACTACTGGGATAGTAAAGCCATAACACAGGCCAGAATCCAACAAAACAGTGGCTGCCTTGTTTGGGTACCTGCTCAACCACTTACCAATAGTGAGGACCTTAAATGGTGTGTCCGCCCTTACCTGAAGCATTTCCTTTAGACCCAAACCATTCAGTTTGGTGCTCTCATTTTTTAGAGCAGTCGACACCAGGGTGTTGACCACTACAGAATTTGCAAATGTGCTTGGATGTGCAGGACGCACCTCTATCACACGATTTCTCTTGAAAGCGGCAGCACACCCCTGCTGGCCACCGTCAAAATCACGACGGCTGCTGTGACCCTTCAATGACAGCCCCTGGGGCTGCCTGTGACACCCTTTCAGGGTCAAGATGAGCCCAAAGGTGAAGATCCAAGTTACCAAAATCAAGCAATGGGTTACCCACCTTCTTTTTTCAGTTGATCACGTCATAATTCCTCGAGGCTCCATCCGCGTATTTCCTCTGGATGGCATCAATTTTGTCCACATATTTAAACAGATCCATGCCCTGCTCTAGGTATCTTTCCAAATAGCACGTAGCGTACACTCTGAAGCAACAATGCCATTCCTCAAACGCATCGGGCAGCTTAAATTTTTCGGGCCCGTCCCATCAATAGCCAGTTCCTTGAGTCTATTCGCCTCAGCAGATAACTAAAATATATTGACGTACTTACCATCTTGTATTCTTCTAACCATTTTAGACTTCAGGTTGACGTGCAGACTATGTACCTTGCACGAGTATGTATCACCATGCAATGCTGCTTTTCTGTTTTCAGCCTGTGGTGAGCCTACCTGTACCCCTGGGGGTCGAGACGCCTGAGCTGGATATCCCACACTACCACCCCCAGACTTTGCTTTACTAAGTTTTCTTAGCATCCTATACATCCTCTGATGCCCTTTTGTATGCAAGCCCAGGGACCAATCAATCTCAGGCCCCGGCCCTGAACCACTAGAGGTAGAGGACTCATACCCACCCTGGGAAGAATCAAGTTGAAACTCACCGGAAGTAAGTGCCAAAGTTCCTTGGCCTGATCCCGATGTACTGGGCTCATTTGATCCCGCTGTAGCCACCCTGGGTGCCAGATGTAGACACCATCGAAACCTGAAATACAGAAGACAAGAGGGGAATACCACAGGAAAAGCCAGCTGTCTCCTCCCTACCCCCAACAGCCCCCGTACTCCTGACCACGCTCGCAATCACTGTCACTCACACCAAACTGCATATTAGGTTTCTCATCCATGCTAGCTGCCGGTGTACACTCAAACTCATCCACAAACCTAACTGCCCTTTTAGGATGACCTCTTTTTACTGCACCCCTTGTTACCACTTGCCCTTGCACTGCCACATCTTTTCTGCTACCATGCAGAACCGTGATATTTAATTCCTGTGGACAAGCGGCGCCACAACTCAGGGTCACAGCCGTTTGTGCCCCTTTAGGCCCTGCCCAAGCTGCAGGAGTGTTTACCTTATTTTTGGAGCAGCGCACGCGAGGTGGGGGCCCTAACGACTTCCCCTCCCATATTGTCAGCCATGGCGGAAGCCCTTGTACGGACTTGCGAACCGCCTGTAGTACCTCCTTTGTTCCCTTTAGGCCCCAAGCCCTTAGACACACTTTCCCACATTAAAGCCTCAGCCTCAACTACTGGAGACCTCAATTGGACCTCACTTGCCCCCTGCTGTCTAACAGGCCTACCCCCTTTACCGGGTGTCCCCCCTTGAGGTGCTCCCTTCCTACCTGTGGAGACTGAGGGGGATGATCCACACTCTTTGCGGCCCAAGTACCAACTGCCACGACCGAAAATGATATCACCAGAAGCGACATCAGAAAGCTCCACGTGACCGGAAGTTGACGTGACGGCCATCTTGGATGGGGCAAACACAGCAGAAGACGCCAAGGCATACGCAACACTGGAGAACCAATCCTGGGACTGAGCCAGCGTCGCACCGAGGATGAAACTCCCGCAAGGACAGACACCAGGGATTGGAGGAGTGGCACTGCCATTGCGTCGGATTCATCGGAAAGGACTACCGACGCAGGTAAGGCCCCACTGCTCCCACTACACTCGCTACCTATTAGCGGGCCTACCGGACCCCCACCAGCATGCTGCCCTAAATGCCTACTCCCGACACCTGGGACCCCAGCCTACTTCCGGATCCCAGAACCCGGGACCCCGGCCTAGCACCCCCAGTGATCCCAAAATCTAAACACTGCTCCACAGGCTGATATGTCTGAGTGGGCCCAGCCACATCCTCCAACCCCACCCCACTCTGGAGAGGGAAACAAACTGACTCCCCTCCCCTACTGAATGGGATTAAAGAATAGCAAGCCCCAAAACATGGCCCTGACCCACCGTAATGGTCCCAGAGGGAGAAGGCACAACCCATTCGATATCCTCAAGGTTCATCTCTTCCCACTCTGCAGGTGAAAGAACTTCTAGGGATCCACAGGAACAAAGAGGAAGTGGACTCCCTGCACATCCCATATAAAGGGTAAGTAAACCCCTCCCAACAAAATGCAACATTGTAACAATACACACACAGCATCAGCACTCACTCAACAAGGCCTTAACCCTTAGCTACACTCAAGGCTAGGCACCCTGCACTTTCTGTATGTGTGTATGCTATGTAGTATGTGTGTGTGTATATTTTGTAATGTGTGTATGTGCATGAAGTGTAGTGTGTTTGTGTATGGTCTGTTGTGTCCTCAGATCTTCCTCACACACTTTCTTTGCTTGGTCCATCTGAGCTACCTTCAGGGGGGGGGGCAAACATTTTTTGCACCAGGGCCCTCTGTTCATTAGGTTTGCCACTGATGAAACGCACAGGGCTGGATTACAAGTGGAGCGCAATAAGTAACCAGCCATTACAAGTAGTGATTGTAATCCAGTCTATTGTTATCTGATATCTGTTTGAATATATGTATGGTTAAGCACATTTCTGTATAATAGGTATATACAGAGCGAAACATATATGTATAACATATTCCTATGCTTAGAAGCATGCTGGATGGGTTGATGTGTAATAAATTATTGTATGTAAATATTAGGGAGATAATTATTGTGTATTGGAAACAAGTGATATATTTGTAGGTTTCCATGGTATCGATGTATCCATAACACCATGCTGTGACTTTTGAGTGATGTAGTATATTTAGACATCACGAGCCCTGTTTTGGTTAAATGCACGTTGCTGATGGATCCTAACACTGATTATTATGACACAGATGATTTATACATTACAGTGTTTGTACTTTTTGGTATGTCACAAATTATTTGTTATTATTTGTTTGCATGCAATAACCGGAAGTGATGTATTTTCCACACTTCCGGTTTTACGCTACAGTGTAAAAAAAGAACAATTTAATAAGTGCCAAACAACACATTTTTATAGTGTATTCATTCAAACAATTCATTACCTCCCATGGGGTGCCACAGAAGGATGGGAGGTAATGAATTGGCGCCACATGGCACTTGGCGCCACATGGGGATAGGAAGTAATGAATTGTTTGATTCAATACACTATAAAAATGTGTTGTTTGGCACTTATTAAATTGTTCTGAAGAAGAGGATAGAGTTTTCCCCAAAACGTCAATAAAGATTTGACACCGTTTTTGTCTAAAATTCATGTGAGTGTATTCTTTTCATTTAAATATCCATTTCATGCTTGCACCCAGGTAGCTGTCTCTAGGAGCGTGGATCTGCTTTTTGCATCTACTTAACTGCAAAGGCCTCCAATGCACTTATATATATTTGTGTGTATATGTATTCATATGTGTTTATTTGTTTATGTGGTTATATGTGTATATATGTCTGTAAATACATATATACACAAATAAATACATATGTACATATATATATGTGTGTGTGTATATGTATTCATATGTGTTTATGTGGTTATATGTGTATATATGTCTGTAAATACATATATACACAAATAAATACATATGTACATATATATATATGTGTGTGTGTAGGTATTCATATGTGCTTATGTGGTTATATGTGTATATATGTCTGTAAATACATATATACACAAATAAATACATATGTACATATATATATATATATATATATATGTGTGTATATGTATTCATATGTGTTTATTTGTTTATGTGGTTATATGTGTAAATATGTCTGTAAATACATACATACACAAATAAATACATATATATATATATATATATGTGTGTGTGTGTGTATATGTATTCATATGTGTTTATGTGGTTATATGTCTATATATGTCTGTAAATACATATATACACAAATAAATACATATGTACATATATATATCATTTATATACATACATACATACATACATACATATCCATCTTTAGGCATGTATCTGTATGTTAAAGCCCTTTGCAGCCTCCTTAACTACTAATTATTTTATACTTATTACCCACATGCATTGCATCGATCATTGTAAGGCGTTTATATATTTGATTTGTACTATAATGTACACATGAATATTCAATTTTGTGAACATCCCATTATTCAATTATTTATCCCGAACAGTCATTAGACATCACCTCTTTATGAACCTATGTATGTCAATTCAACTACACAACGCAATACTCTTAATACCCCGTAATTATCTATAGGCAGCTTAGATTGGTAAAATTACACAATTTTCCACAATTTTCCATGATCTCACGTTAGAAGCATCAGCGTTTAGTAGAAGTGTAAACACGAAACTCCCGGAACTGGAAGTGCTAGTAAATAGCGATACCGGAAGTGAAGAAAGTAAACAAAAGAAACATGTGCTTAGCGAAACTAGCAGTGAGAAAGAATAGAAAACGGAAGCACAAGTAAATAATGACAACAGAAGCCGCAATATAATAAACCAAGTAGGTTGGTTTATCAATTAAATAGAGAATCACTAAGTTTAAGCATCACTATTTACTTATAGGGTATAAGTCATTACCATTATCGGAAGCACAAGGGAAACCGGAAGTAAACACAGCAAACGTTAGCGAAACCGGAAGTGCAGGCGAAAAATAATTTTATGAAATATGTCAACTAAGGGCACATATGTAAAGGGAGTATTCCAAATATAAATGGCCCTGAGAACATACTAACAGTTAAAGATACAATTTTTAACAACACAAGTTAAACGAAACTCTTGCCCATACCCACAATGCATCCAACAGGAAGGGGCCTATTAGCTTTTGGCGCCCAAACACTAGCCACAGTCCTCATAAATTCTGGCAGCTTACTCACAATGTTAGTCTTGATAAAGGCCAGGAGTACATGGCCGAAACGCGTCGACTGATTTGAGTAAGCCTAATACTGATATATCAACTGAACAGTTTGTATATATTATAGTATTGTTTGTTTTCTTTACAGGTTTTTTTCACAGCTCAATTTGTTTGTTTTTATCGCATCAACACTGAGCCACTTCTCCATGGCACAGAAATCAATTCATCACATTGGACACTTTGGATTTACTTTTGATAACACTTATTTTGCTACACACTTTTTGGAGGATTTCCACTTTTTGAATTATTTTTTGCAAGGTCACTATTTTTATCATAATTTTTATCATAATATTCCATATTTTTATTACACCAAGTGATCACACTTTTTCACATTTTTCAAGCACTGGACATTTTTTGAAAAAATGTTTGGAATTTTTTTTAATCTTTTTTTTTTTTTTTTTTTAAATTGGAGACTGACTAAGACACTTACTTTTGCCACTTAATTTTTTGTTTAGATTAAGACAAACCATATACAACCTTAAGAGCATTCACCACAACCGGGACTATACCAAGGTGCACCTTCTACAATAGGACACTTGGCCTATTAGGCTATCCCTTTATCATCCGTTCTTTAAGTGTATCAGCTTATTTTTATTTTTATTTTGTATTTTTATTTTCTTGTTATTGTAACATGGATCCATGACTTTTTATCATTGTATTTGTCTTATGAGAAGTTCACTGATATTTTAAACAACTGTGTGGAATAAATTTCATAATTTTAACCATCATTTTTAAACGCTATTTTTAACATCCCTACACCTATAATTTACAACCTACAGTGTGGGTACTATTCTTTAACTCTCAGCCCAATTGGCGCTCCCTTCCCCTTCCTCAGGGGATTTATCTTTACATTGGGTACACTAGGGTACCAGCTGAGGAGAACTAGAGGTATTCCCTATCCCTTTTCCCCTTATCTGTTTGCGCAGGATATACATCCCATCTTCATATATATATATATATATATATATATATATATATATATATATATATATATATATATATATATATATATATATATATATATATATATATATATGTGTGTGTATATGTATTCATATGTGTTTATGTGGTTATATGTGTATATATGTCTGTAAATACATATATACACAAATAAATACATATGTACATATATATATATGTGTATATGTATTCATATGTGTTTATTTGTTTATGTGGTTATATGTTTATATATGTCTGTAAATACATATATACACAAATAAATACATATGTACATATATATATATATATATATATATATATATATATATAAATATATATATATCTATATATCAATACAAAATTTGTTTTTTTAGCACACCTTACAAAAAGTTTAAATCAACATCTGGGAGTGCTGCCAATATGACCCAGTAATTACACAAACAAATTTGTGTAATTACTGGGTCATATTGGCAGCACTCCCAGATGTTGATTTAAACTTTTTGTAAGGTGTGCTAAAAAAACAAATTTTGTATTTGTATTTAATATTACCAGGGAGACTGACCATCTCCCATTGGTTTAAGCACCCCACCCAAGTTCAGGTGTGCTCATTACAGTGTTAAAGAGTTGTGAATAAAAAGCCAGGGAGTCTCATTCTATTATGAAGAGTAAAAGCAGGAATGTTTCAGCCCTCTGTGGCAAAAGGATTTAGAGTAGGACCAGTCGAATTGGGGCACCTTGTAAGCGGTGACTGGCTAAGCAAAATATGGCCATATTGTGTGACTAAGTTTCCAATATTATTTAAAAAAAGATAGTTGTCTCTTGATGTATATGCAGGCAATTTTTTGCAGCAGTAAAAAATATGTTGTACCTCTTTGTTTGTATATCTATATATCTATATGTGTGTGTGTGTATATGTATTCATATGTGTTTATGTGGTTATATGTGTATATATGTCTGTAAATACATATATACACAAATAAATACATATGTACATATATATATATATATATATATATATATATATATATATATATATATATATATATATATATGTTAAAGCCCTTTGCAGCCTTTTTTTTTCTAACACCTGAGATCTCACATCTTTGAGCCTTTATAACTTTTGTGTGCAATATTTTTTTGAATAATTTTATTAGATTGTGTTATTATAAGTGTACCTATACTGTGTAATGTATATTTATCAGATTGTGTTATTATGTGTGTAACTGTACTGTGCAATGTATTTATTAGATTGTCTTATTATGTGTGTAACTGTACTGTGTAATGTATATTTATTAGACAGTGTTATTATGTGTGTAACTGTACTGTGTAATGTATATTTATTAGATAGTGTTATTATGTGTGTAAGTGTACTGTGTAATGTATATTTATTAGACAGTGTTATTATGAGTGTAACTGTACTGTGTAATGTATATTTATTAGATAGTGTTATTATGTGTGTAACTGTACTGTGTAATGTATATTTATTAGACAGTGTTATTATGAGTGTAACTGTACTGTGTAATGTATATTTATTAGATAGTGTTATTATGTGTGTAACTGTACTGTGTAATGTATATTTATTAGATAGTGTTATTATGTGTGTAACTGTACTGTGTAATGTATATTTATTAGATAGTGTTATTATGTGTGTAACTGTACTGTGTAATGTATATTTATTAGACAGTGTTATTATGTGTGTAACTGTACTGTGTAATGTATATTTATTAGATAGTGTTATTATGTGTGTAACTGTACTATGTAATGTATTTATTAGATTGTGTTATTATGTGTGTAACTGTACTATGTAATGTATTTATTAGATTGTGTTATTATGTGTGTAACTGTACTATGTAATGTATTTATTAGATTGTGTTATGTGTGTAACTGTACCATGTAATGTATTTATTAGATTGTGTTATTATTTGTGTAACTGTACTGTGTAATGTACATTTATTAGATAGTGTTACGTGTGTAACTGTACAGTGTAATGTATTATTATTAGACAGTGTTATTATGTGTGTAACTGTACTGTGTAATGTATATTTTATTAGATTGTGTTATTATGTGCATAACTGTACTGTGTAATGTATATTTATTAGATAGTGTTATTATGTGTGTAACTGTACTGTGTAATGTATATTTATTAGATAGTGTTATTATGTGTGTAACTGTACTGTGTAATGTATATTTATTAGACAGTGTTATTATGTGTGTAACTGTACTGTGTAATGTATATTTATTAGATAGTTTTATTATGTGTGTAACTGTACTATGTAATGTATTTATTAGATTGTGTTATTATGTGTGTAACTGTACTATGTAATGTATTTATTAGATTGTGTTATTATGTGTGTAACTGTACTATGTAATGTATTTATTAGATTGTGTTATGTGTGTAACTGTACCATGTAATGTATTTATTAGATTGTGTTATTATTTGTGTAACTGTACTGTGTAATGTATATTTATTAGATAGTGTTACGTGTGTAACTGTACAGTGTAATGTATTATTATTAGACAGTGTTATTATGTGTGTAACTGTACTGTGTAATGTATATTTTATTAGATTGTGTTACTATGTGTATAACTGTACTGTGTAATGAATATTTATTAGATTGTGTTATTATGTGTGTAACTGTACTGTGTAATGTATATTTATTAGATGGTGTTATGTGTGTAACTGTATTGTGTAATGTATATTTATTAGACAGTGTTATTATGTGTGTAACTATACTGTGTAATGTATATTTATTAGACAGTGTTATTATGTGTGTAACTGTACTGTGTAATGTATATTTATTAGATAGTGTTATTATGAGTGTAACTGTACTGTGTAATGTATATTTATTAGATAGTGTTATTATGAGTGTAACTGTACTGTGTAATGTATATTTATTAGATAGTGTTATTATGTGTGTAACTGTACTGTGTAATGTATATTTATTAGATTGTGTTATTATGTGTGTAACTGTACTGTGTAATGTATATTTATTAGAAAGTGTTATTATGTGTGTAACTGTACTGTGTATGTATATTTATTAGAAAGTGTTATTATGTGTGTAACTGTACTGTGTAATGTATATTTATTAGATAGTGTTATTATGAGTATAACTGTACTGTGTAATGTATATTTATTAGAAAGTGTTATTATGTGTGTAACTGTACTGTGTAATGTATATTTATTAGATAGTGTTATTATGTGTGTAACTGTACTATGTAATGTATATTTATTAGACAGTGTTATTATGAGTGTAACTGTACTGTGTAATGTATTGTTATTAGATAGTGTTATTATGTGTGTAACTGTACTGTGTAATGTATATTTATTAGACAGTGTTATTATGTGTGTAACTGTACTGTGTAATGTATATTTATTAGATAGTGTTATTATGTATGTAACTGTACTGTGTAATGTATATTTATTAGATAGTGTTATTATGTGTGTAACTGTACTGTGTAATGTATATTTATTAGACAGTGTTATTATGTGTGTAACTGTACTGTGTAATGTATATTTATTAGACAGTGTTATTATGTGTGTAACTGTACTGTGTAATGTATATTTATTAGATAGTGTTATTATGTGTGTAACTGTACTGTGTAATGTATATTTATTAGATAGTGTTATTATGTGTGTAACTGTACTGTGTAATGTATATTTATAAGATGGTGTTATTATGTGTGTAACTGTACTGTGTAATGTATATTTATAAGATGGTGTTATTATGTGTGTAACTGTACTGTGTAAAGTATATTTATTAGATGGTGTTATTGTGTGTGTAACTGTACTGTATAATGTATATTTATTAGACAGTGTTATTATGAGTGTAACTGTACTGTGTAATGTATATTTATTAGACAGTGTTGTTATGAGTGTAACTGTACTGTGCAATGTATTGTTATTAGATAGTGTTATTATGTGTGTAACTGTACTGTGTAATGTATTTTTATTAGATAGTGTTATTATGTGTGTAACTGTACTGTGTAATGTATATTTATTAGATAGTGTTATTATGAGTGTAACTGTACTGTGCAATGTATTGTTATTAGATAGTGTAATTATGTTTGTAACTGTGCTGTGTAATGTATATTTATTAGACAGTGTTATTATGTGTGTAACTGTACTGTGTAATGTATATTTATTAGACTGTATTATTATGTGTGTAACTGTACTGTGTAATGTATATTTATTAGACGGTGTTATTATGTGTGTAACTGTACTATGTAATGTATATTTATTAGACGGTGTTATTATGTGTGTAACTGTACTGTGTAATGTATATTTATTAGACGGTGTTATTATGTGTGTAACTGTACTGTGTAATGTATATTTATTATATGGTGTTAATATGTGTGTAACTGTACTGTGTAATGTATATTTATTATATGGTGTTATTATGTGTGTAACTGTACTGTGTAATGTATATTTATTATATGGTGTTATTATGTGTGTAACTGTACTGTGTAATGTATATTTATTATATGGTGTTAATATGTGTGTAACTGTACTGTGTAATGTATATTTATTATATGGTGTTATTATGTGTGTAACTGTACTGTGTAATGTATATTTATTATATGGTGTTATTATGTGTGTAACTGTACTGTGTAATGTATATTTATTAGATAGTGATATTATGTTTGTAACTGTAATGTGTAATGTATATTTATTAGATAGTGATATTATGTTTGTAAAAAGATAGTAATGACCACTGGGTCACCAGAGGGCGCTCGTGCGAAACTATTTGTAAATTAAAGTATAGTATACATTTTATATACACAAAACTTGTATTATAACAAAATGTTTCTAATATATCAATGCTGGGTCATATAAAACAATCTTACAATATTAAAAGAAATGGAAAGTGGAACCTCATTAAATGATGTTTGATTGGAAGTCCGTGATGGAAATGTCCCAGTGTCAACTGATATATATGAAGTCCTGTGGATCCGATTCAACCCCAGGATAGAATCACTTGAACACTTTTTTCCTTTCTTTTTTTCCCTTCCCCTTTTCGGCTGCACTCTCCAAACCGATCCCAAGTGGAACACGTATTTTCTAAAAAACGAAGACACAAAGAGAGAGGCGCACAAATGTGTGTATCGATAGAGATAAGGGAAGCACACACTTCAGAGGATTTGTACACAGGGTACTCACACTTTAACACAGCACACCAGTGTGCTTGTGGAAACGTGCTGGCAATCAGAGCTGGCCAGCTTGCTCTCTCCGGCTAATCTTCAGTTGCTGCGACTCTCCGATAAATGAACTGTCTGGTAGTGGTATGCTCACAATCAATCTCCAGGCTCAAGTTGGTTAAAATAAACTTAAAACTTTTATTGCACAGAGTTGACAGGCATATATAAACAAGTTTAAACTTGTTTATATATGCCTGTCAACTCTGTGCAATAAAAGTTTTAAGTTTATTTTAACCAACTTGAGCCTGGAGATTGATTGTGAGCATACCACTACCAGACAGTTCATTTATCGGAGAGTCGCAGCAACTGAAGATTAGCCGGAGAGAGCAAGCTGGCCAGCTCTGATTGCCAGCACGTTTCCACAAGCACACTGGTGTGCTGTGTTAAAGTGTGAGTACCCTGTGTACAAATCCTCTGAAGTGTGTGCTTCCCTTATCTCTATCGATACACACATTTGTGCGCCTCTCTCTTTGTGTCTTCGTATATTATGTTTGTAACTGTACTGTGTAATGTATTTTTTATGTGTTTTGTACAACTGTTTATGTTTCACAAAACAGTTAACCAGAGCTCTGAAGTTGTGGTAATCTTGCATAAATCACGATTGTGCTCACACGATCGCGTTTATTTTCAACTTGTAATATGAGCGGTAAGTCCAACAAGCGATAAACCCCTTATCGCCCCTGGCGCAATGGTTTGTGCTCCACTTGTAATCTAGCCCCTAGTGAGACAAATACAAGAGACAAATGTGTGCAGGCACCAATCAGAAGCTAGCTCCCACTACTGTAGGATATTTACATATTCAGTTTCAACAATGGATACCAAGTGAACAAAGTATATTTGAAAATAGAAGTGAATTTAAAAGTCTTAAAATGACCGGCTCTATCTGACTCATGCACGTGTCATTTTTACTTTCTTATCCCTTTAAAGAGATTTGGATGTATATGAGAACTGTCATAGTTTAAAGAGAGAGTGCAATTAAAATAAAACTTTACAAATGATCTACCTGATATGGAAATCATTCAGAGGAGTCATTTAATGTTCCTTAGGCAGCTGTTTGCTTTCAAAATAAGATAAAAAGGGATTGAGGTAAATTGTGTTTTTATTACACCCCCAGCATCATTCATGAAAGTTCTTTTTACTTTTTAATAAAAGTGGAAAAATCAGAGAGGAATTGGTAAAATCTACCCATAGAATGTAAAAAAATGAAAGAAAATGTATGAAAATACAAAAGCTTTGGGTTTGTACTGTAGTAAGTGAACTCGTCCCTGTGACTGGCTGCGTGCTTCCCTCAGCTTTGGGTTCTATAGAATAAATTCTGTAGGTTTAGTCCCTCGCAGAGTGTGTCTGGCCATTCACACTACAATACATGTCACACCCTTGTCTCTAACGCGGGCCATTTCGCATGTAGACGCAGAGTGATTTGGAACTCACCCTCTAATGAATTCTTAATTACTTTTTGCCTTTGGCAAAACCAATTACTGAGCATTTCTTGTGAACTAATCCGGTTCACAGACAGTTTAGCAAAATCTCATATGAAAACAATCAGGTTTATTTTTAAGTGAGCGGGTGCACAGGGCCAAAGGACCTTATAGAGGACGGTGACATAAAAAGCTATGCTGATGGTGTCACAAAGCCATAATAGTAGCAGGGCAGCTGGTGCAGATGACTGAGTCAAAACAAAATATTATCATATTATCAATGTGAGCTCCAAAAAGGGGCTGTTCACCTATGTGCTGGTAGGTTGCACAGGGGCAGAATTATCTCACAGTCTGTAGGATACACAGGGGCAGAATTATCTCACAGTCTGTAGGATACACAGGGGCAGAATTATCTCACAGTCTGTAGGATACACAGGGGCAGAATTATCTCACAGTCTGTAGGATACACAGGGGCACAATTATCTCACAGTCTGTAGGTTGCACAGGGGCAGAATTATCTCACAGTCTGTAGGATACACAGGGGCAGAATTATCTCACAGTCTGTAGGTTGCACAGGGGCAGAATTATCTCACAGTCTGTAGGATACACAGGGGCAGAATTATCTCACAGTCTGTAGGTTGCACAGGGGCAGGATTATCTCACAGTCTGTAGGATACACAGGGGCAGAATTATCTCACAGTCTGTAGGATACACAGGGGCAGAATTATCTCACAGTCTGTAGGATACACAGGGGCAGAATTATCTCACAGTCTGTAGAATACACAGGGGCAGAATTATCTCACAGTCTGTAGGTTGCACAGGGGCAGAATTATCTCACAGTCTGTAGAATACACAGGGGCAGAATTATCTCACAGTCTGTATGATAAACAGGGGCAGAATTATCTCACAGTCTGTAGAATACACAGGGGCAGAATGATCTCACAGTCTGTAGGATACACAGGGGCAGAATTATCTCACAGTCTGTAGGATACACAGAGGCAGAATTATCTAACAGTCTGTAGAATACACAGGGGCAGAATTATCTCACAGTCTGAATGATAAACAGGGGCAGAATTATCTCACAGTCTGTATGATAAACAGGGGCAGAATTATCTCACAGTCTGTAGAATACACAGGGGCAGAATTATCTCACAGTCTGTAGGATACACAGGGGCAGAATTATCTCACAGTCTGTAGAATACACAGAGGCAGAATTATCTCACAGTCTGTAGCATACACAGGGGCAGAATTATCTCACAGTCTGTATGATAAACAGGGGCAGAATTATCTCACAGTCTGTAGGATACACAGGGGCAGAATTATCTCACAGTCTGTAGGATACACAGGGGCAGAATTATCTCACAGTCTGTAGGATACACAGGGGCAGAATTATCTCACAGTCTGTAGAATACACAGAGGCAGAATTATCTCACAGTCTGTAGCATACACAGGGGCAGAATTATCTCACAGTCTGTATGATAAACAGGGGCAGAATTATCTCACAGTCTGTAGGATACACAGGGGCAGAATTATCTCACAGTCTGTAGGATACACAGGGGCAGAATTATCTCACAGTCTGTATGATAAACAGGGGCAGAATTATCTCACAGTCTGTAGGATACACAGAGGCAGAATTATCTCACAGTCTGTAGGATACACAGGGGCAGAATTATCTCACAGTCTGTATGATAAACAGGGGCAGAATTATCTCACAGTCTGTAGGATACACAGAGGCAGAATTATCTCACAGTCTGTATGATAAACAGGGGCTGAATTATCTCACATTCTGTATGATAAACAGGGGCAGAATTATCTCACAGTAATTAGCATACAAAGGGGCAGAATTATCTCACAGTCTGTAGGATACACAGAGGCAGAATTATCTCACAGTCTGTAGGATACACAGAGGCAGAATTATCTCACAGTCTGTAGGATACACAGAGGCAGAATTATCTCACAGTCTGTAGGATACACAGGGGCAGAATTATCTCACAGTCTGTATGATACACAGGGGCAGAATTATCTCACAGTCTGTAGGATACACAAGGGCAGAATTATCTCACAGCCTGTAGGATACACAGGGGCAGAATTATCTCACAGTCTGTAGGATACACAAGGGCAGAATTGTCTCACAGTCTATAGGATACACAGGGGCAGAATTATCTCACAGTCTGTAGGATACACAGGGGCAGAAATATCTCACAGCCTGTAGGATGCACAGGGGCAGAATTATCTCACAGTCTGTAGGATACACAGGTGCAGAATTATCTCACAGTCTGTAGAATACACAGGGGCAGAATTATCTCACAGTCTGTAGCATACACAGGGGCAGAGTTATCTCACAGTCTGTATGATAAACAGGGGCAGAATTATCTCACAGTCTGTAGGATACACAGGGGCAGAATTATCTCTGACCGTTTCATTAATAAAGCAGCATATATTATATAGCACAGCTCTAGCCTGTGTCTTTGACACACAAATCACAGGTCTAGATGTGATCATCCAGCATCACAAACATATTTACGGCTGTATATCATTGCACAGCTGAGGTGAAGCCACTTGTTGCTGGTGTTACCATAAATTAGTGCATTTAATAAGATACATTTTATTGCTATTGTTTGCAGTAATTCTGTGGCACTATAGATGTCATCTGTTATACACATAAGTTTGAAGCTGTCACACACACCTGATACATTCAAATGAATTTGTTTTCTTTAAGATAGATATCAGCTTTATCCCCGCTCCTGTGATCAGCTGCTGGAGGTAAAACGCAGGCACAAACTTGCTCTAGGGACCCTCTTGATATATTGTGAAGAACTGGCAGCATCTTTCTGTAAGAGGGATCAGACTGTGCCTGGCAGATCACACAGAGAAAAGAGCTTTTTATAAAAGAATTCCTAAAAAATTCTGCAAAGTGCATTCATCTAAACTGAGCAGCACAAGATGTCTATTATTTCCTTTTTTTGTTTTTGGAACAGTATGAAATTAATATCAAAGAGTTTTAGTAAAACATTTAAAAATATTTTAGTTTTTAACTCACCTGCCTGCATCAAAGCAAACCCCATATAAGAGTTTTACTATAATACATTTCAAAATGTGAGATATTTAATAAACTGTGATACAGTGTACCTATAGCTTTGCTTTTATGTGCAATATATATATAAACATGTTTAATGACAAGAGTATAACTATACTATAAGATACATCACACTCAATTTATTGTAAAGATAATCATTATCACTATACAGTGCAATGTGCTCATCACCAGTGTATAGATACTCCAGGCATGCTCTACCTGACATACACAGCACTGCTGCCTCATACTAACATGCTCTTGCTGAAATACACAGCCCTGCTGCTAACTACTGACCTGCTCTAGATGACATACACAGCCCTGCTGCTAACTACTGACCTGCTCTTGCTGTTATACACAGCCCTGCTGCTAACTACTGACCTGCTCTACCGGACATACAAAGCCCTGCTGCTAACTACTGGCCTGCTCTACCTGACATACAAAACCCTGCTGCTAACTACTGATCTGCTCTTGCTGATATACACAGCCCTGCTGCTAACTACTGATCTGCGCTTGCTGATATAACAGCCCTGCTGCTAACTACTGACCTGCTCTACCGGACATACAAAGCCCTGCTGCTAACTACTGGCCTGCTCTACCTGACATACAAAGCCCTGCTGCAAACTACTGGCCTGCTCTACCTGACATACAAAGCCCTGCTGCTAACTACTGATCTGCTCTTGCTGATGTACACAGCCCTGCTGCTATCTACTGACCTGCTCTTCCTGACATGCAAAACCCTGCTGCTAACTACTGACCTGCTCTACCTGACATACAAAACCCTGCTGCTAACTACTCACCTGATCTACCTGACATACACAGCCCTGCTGCTAACTACTCACCTGCTCTAGCTAACATACACAGCCCTGCTGCTAACTACTCACCTGCTCTAGCTAAAATGCACATTACACAGCACTGCTGCCTCATACTAACATGCTCTTGCTGATATACACAGCCCTGCTGCTAACTACTGAACTGCTCTAGCTGACATACACAGCCCTGCTGCTAACTACTGACCTGCTCTAGCTGACATACACAGCCCTGCTGCTAACTAGTTACCTGCTCTAGCTGACATACAAAACCCTGCTGCTAACTACTGACCTGCTCTACCTGACATACAAAACCCTGCAGCTAACTACTGACCTGCTCTAGCAGACATACACAGTCCTGCTGCTAACTAACATACACATTACACAGCACTGCTGCCTCATACTAACATGCTCTTGCTGATATACACAGCCCTGCTGCTAACTACTGAACTGCTCTAGCTGACATACACAGCCCTTCTGCTAACTACTGACCTGCTCTAGCTGACATACACAGCCCTGCTAATAACTACTTACCTGCTCTAGCTGACATACACATTACACAGCACTGCTGCCTCATACTAACATGCTCTTGCTGATATACACAGCCCTGCTGCTAACTACAGGCCTGCTCTAGCTGACATACACAGCCCTGCTGCTTACTACTCACCTGCTCTAGCTGACATACACATTACACAGCACTGCTGCCTCATACTAACATGCTCTTGCTAATATACACAGCCCTGCTGCTAACTACTGGCCTGCTCTAGCTGACATACACAACCCTGCTAATAACTACTTACCTGCTCTAGCTGACATGCACAGCCCTGCTGCTAACTAGTTACCTGCTCTAGCTGACATATACAGCCCTGCTGCTTACTACTCACCTGTTCTAGCTGACATACACATTACACAGCACTGCTGTCTCATACTAACATGCTCTTGCTGATATACACATCCCTGCTGCTAACTACTGGCCTGCTCTAGCTGACATACACAGCCCTGCTAATAACTACTTACCTGCTCTAGCTGACATGCACAGTCCTGCTGCTAACTACTGACCTGCTCTAGCTGACATACACAGCCCTGCTGCTAACTACTGGCCTGCTCTAGCTGACATGCACAGCCCTGCTAATAACTACTTACCTGCTCTAGCTGACATGCACAGCCCTGCTGCTAACTACTCACCTGCTCTAGCTGACATACACAGCCCTGCTGCTAACTACTGACCTGCTCTAAATGATCTACACAGCCCTGCTGCTAACTACTGACCTGCTCTAGCTGACATACACAGCCCTGCTTCTAACTACTGACCTGCTCTAGATGATTTAAACTGCCCTGCAGCCTCATACTAACATGCTCTAGCTGACATACACAGCCCTGCTGCTAACTACTGACCTGCTCTAGATGATTTAAACTGCCCTGCTGCTAACTACTGACCTGCTCTAGATGACATGCACAGCCCTGCTGCTAACTACTCACCTGCTCTAGCTGACATGCACAGCCCTGCTGCTAACTACTCACCTGCTCTAGCTGACATACACAGCCCTGCTGCTAACTACTGACCTGCTCTAGCTGACATACACAGCCCTGCTGCTAACTACTGACCTGCTCTAGATGATTTAAACTGCCCTGCTGCCTCATACTAACATGCTCTAGCTGACAAACACAGCCCTGCTGCTAACTACTGACCTGCTCTAGATGATTTAAACTGCCCTGCTGCTAACTATTGACCTGCTCTAGCTGACATACACAGTCCTGCTGCTAACTGCTCACCTGCTCTAGCTGACATACACAGCCCTGCTGCTTACTACTCACCTGTTCTAGCTGACATACACATTACACAGCACTGCTGTCTCATACTAACATGCTCTTGCTGATATACACAGCCCTGCTGCTAACTACTGGCCTGCTCTAGCTGACATACACAGCCCTGCTAATAACTACTTACCTGCTCTAGCTGACATGCACAGCCCTGCTGCTAACTACTGACCTGCTCTAGCTGACATACACAGCCCTGCTGCTAACTACTGACCTGCTCTAGATGACATGCACAGTCCGCCTGCTAACTACTCACCTGCTCTTTCTGACATACACAGCCCTGCTACTAACTACTGACCTACTCTAGCTGACATACACAGTCCTGCTTCTAACTACTGACCTGCTCTAGATTATTTAAACTGCCCTGCTGCCTCATACTAACATGCTCTAGCTGACATACACAGCCCTGCTGCTAACTACTGACCTGCTCTAGATGATTTAAACTGCCCTGCTGCTAACTACTGACCTGCTCTAGATGACATGCACAGCCCTGCTGCTAACTACTCACCTGCTCTAGCTGACATACACAGCCCTGCTGCTAACTACTGACCTGCTCTAGCTGACATACACAGCCCTGCTGCTAACTACTCACCTGTTCTAGATGATTTAAACTGCACTGCTGCCTCATACTAACATGCTCTAGCTGACAAACACAGCCCTGCTGCTAACTACTGACATGCTCTAGATGATTTAAACTGCCCTGCTGCTAACTACTGACCTGCTCTAGCTGACATACACAGCCCTGCTGCTAACTACTCACCTGCTCTAGCTAACATACAAAACCCTGCTGCTAACTACTCACCTGCTCTAGCTAACATACAAAACCCTGCTGCTAACTACTCACCTGCTCTAGCTGACATACACAGCCCTGCTGCTAACTACTGACCTGCTCTAGCTGACATACACAGCCCTGCTGCTAACTACTCACCTGCTCTAGCTGACATACACAGCCCTGCTGCTAACTACTGACCTGCTCTAGCTGACATACACAGCCCTGCTGCTAACTACTGACCTGCTCTACCTGACATACAAAACTCTGCTGCTAACTACTGACCTGCTCTAGCTGACATACACAGCCCTGCTGCTAACTACTGACCTGATCTACCTGACATACACAGCCCTGCTGCTAACTACTGACCTGCTCTACCTGACATACAAAACCCTGCTGCTAACTACTGACCTGCTCTACCTGACATACAAAACCCTGCTGCTAACTACTGACCTGCTCTAGCTGACATACACAGCCCTGCTGCTAACTACTGACCTGCACTATCTGACATGCACAGCCTTCTTCTAACTACTTTTCAGTTTCTTTTTTTTATTAAAGAGGATTCAGGTATACAACATGTAGACAAATATATAAAAATAACTCAGAATTGTTCAGTGTCACATTCAATGAATTTACAGTAGAAATTATCAAGAAAAAGAACAAAAAATAAAACAACAAAAAGAAGAAACCTGTGATATACAAGCAATGCACATAAAAAATATGGCTTTATAGGATATAAAACAATACACCCTACTAAGCTGATGCATAAATATGTACAGATGAAAATAAGTTTCTTTGACACGTACTAGATTATGATTTAGAAATATATGATAATGCATTCAATACAGATAAAACCTTTGTTTATTCACATTTACCCAGGTATCCTCATAGCCTATTACCCGAATATCTTAATTTTAACTTTATTAAACTAAACTAAACATTTTTTCCTATTATTCTTTACTTTTGATTATCAGAATAATAAACATAAAAATTGAATACCCGTACATTAATTACACAAAGAACAAATAATCCATATCCAGCTCTTTTGTACATATTATAATAACAGGAACATCCAGCTTTTACTAAACATCATGAAATCATAATGATTAAACAGACTTAGAGTCGAGAGGGGAAAAAAAAAAAATAGGAGGGAAAAATTATACCTTCTTCCTCCATTCCACCCCCTTATCCGGAGAGAACGAAAAAATACGTTGAAAGTAGGAATTATCTCCCCCTCAGCCTCCTCAACCCCAACCTCTGTGTCTCAATTTACAAGTTTAGCCCTTTTAGTACCAAGAAACCGGAAAGAATTCACGCAATATCAAACCCTCAAAATATGTAGATTTGTGGAACATTTTAGTCAATATATATTGTGTAGAAATAGGAAATAACTGGATAATTTTCAACCATTTATTAAAGAAACCGTGGACTTGTTTATTCGTAAACTTGATATTATGTTGTTCAAAAATAATTTGTAATTTAACTGCTTCAATAAATGCCTTAAAGGAGGGAGATTTCTTACTCTTTCTCAGAATCAGATTACGCACCACTAAAATGATCGTATTGATCATATCCTGACTCTGCACCTCTGTATCTAACAAAAGGATTCTTCTTGGTACAAAGAAAAAATGATCTAGTAGATGTTTATTTAACCAAAAGTTTACTTTCTGCCCAAATTGTCTTATTTTAGGACAATACCAGAAACAGTGGAGCAAATCAGCTCCAGGCATATGGCATTTGTAACAAAAGCCTATTTGTCCTGGTGTCCACTTAGCTAGTCTCTTTGGTGAGATATTCGCGTTATTAAGGAGCTTTAAATGTGATTCCTTCCAGGAGGAGCGAAGGGGAGCTGCATTTAACCACCTAATACCCTTCTTGAAATTATCATGATTGATCTCTTCAAAATACTTAGACCAGTATAATAAAAACTGCTCTACGTTTAATTGACCTTGCTTTGCCAGGAGACTCTTATGCAGTAGTGATATTGATTGATTCCCCTGTCTATATATATTGATATAATCCCCGATTATTTCAAAATTTTCCGACCAATTTCCTATCTGTAATTTTTTGTTTATAAAGTGTCAAAGTTGCAAATATGCATAAAAACTCTTATTTGGTTATATTCAGCAACAATATCCTCAAACGTTCTCAAATTGAGACTCTCATCAAAAAGTTGTATTAATCTAGTTAAACCTTTCTCTGCCCAACTTCTAAATATATCGAGTACTGGCACCCTGGGAGAAATTCAGGGTTTCCTTTAACTGGCAGAAAGGCGTACATGTGGAAATTAATCTGCAAACGACCACATAGTTGTTGCCAGGCTTTGACCACATTAAATAAACTAGTGGTTATCTTAATACTATCCGGCAGTTGCGAATGCGGGCAGTGTAATATTGCTTTAAGAGAGAATGGTTGTATGAGACTCTCTCCAATTTTTAAATTAGTAAAATGATTATAAGATAGAAGCCAATCAACCCCATATCGTGCTAATATGGCGATATTGTAAGCCCTTATATTAGGAAATGCTAGACCCCCAAATTCCTTAGACTGTGATAATTTTGCTATCGAAAACATGTGTCTAGTCTTATTCCAGAAAAAATTGGCACATGCCTGGTTAAAGATCCTAATATCTTTATCCTTAATATATAAAGAGAGATTATTCATGATATATGTTATTTGGGGGAAAAGAATAGTTTTGATCAACATAACTTTAGCTGATAATGGGATCGGAAAAAAGTCCAACATTGCAATTTCGATGCAAACGCCTAGATTTAGAGTTTGGCGTTAGCCGTCAAAAGAAGCGTTAAGGGGTCCTAACGCTGCTTTTTACTGCCCGCTGGTATTTAGAGTCAGGCAGGAAAGGGTCTACCGCTCACTTTCTTTCTGCGACTCAAGGCTACCGCAGATCCCCTTACGTCAATTGCGTATCCTATCTTTTGAATGGGATTTGCCTAACGCTGGTATTTCGAGTCTTGGAAGAAGTGAGCGGTAGACCCTCTACTGACAAGACTCCTACCGTCAAAAAAAGTCAGTAGTTAAGAGCTTTATGGGCTAACACGGGAACATAAAGTTCTTAACTACTATGTTATAAAGTACACTAACACCCATTATCTTCATCCATCCGGAGCGGAGCCATCTTCCATACAGCCGATCAGATTTTTCTTACCTTCATTCCGATTGGCTGATAGAATCCTATCAGCCAATCGGAATTTGAGGGACGCCATCTTGATTAGTCCGTCGGTTGAAGAGGATGGCTCCGCGTCGGCTGTATGGAAGATGGCTCCGGATGGATGAAGATAGAAGACCCCACTTGGATGAAGACTTCTACCGGATGGAGGACCTCTTCTTGCCCCGCTTGGATGAAGACTTCTACCGGATGAAGGACCTCTTCTTGCTCCGCTTGGATGAAGAATTCGGCTCTGCTGGGTGAAGACGACTCAAGGTAGGGAGATCTTCAGGGGGTTAGTGTTAGGTTTATTTAAGGGGGGTTAGGGTGGGTTAGAGTAGGGGTATGTGGGTGGTGGGTTTTAATGTTGGGGGGGTTGTATTTTTATTTACAGGTAAAAGAGCTGATTACTTGGGGCAATGCCCCGCAAAAAGCCCTTTTAAGGGCTGGTAAAAGAGCTGATTACTTTGTAATTTAGAATAGGGTAGGGCATTTTATTATTTTGGGGGGCTTTTTATTTTATTAGGGGGCTTAGATTAGGTGTAATTAGTTTAAACTTCTTGTAAAAAAAAATTATTTTCTGTAATGTAGTGTTTTTTTTTGTATTATAGATTAGTTTATTTAATTGTATTTTAGTTTAGATAATTGTAGGTAATTAATTTAATTAATTTATTGATAGTGTAGTGTTAGGTGTATTTGTAACTTATGTTAGGATTTATTTTACAGGTAATTTTGTAATTATTTTAACTAGGTAGCTATTAAATAGTTATTAACTATTTAATAGCTATTGTACCTAGTTAAAATAAATACAAAGTTGCCTTTAAAATAAATATAAATCCTAAAATAGCTACAATGTAACTATTAGTTATATTGTAGCTATATAAGGGTTTATTTTATAGGTAAGTATTTAGTTTTAAATAGGAATAATTTATTTAATTATAGTACATTTATTTAGATTAATTTAAATTATATTTAATTTAGGCGGTGTTAGGGTTAGGGTTAGAATTAGGTTTAGGGGTTAATAACTTTATTATAGTAGTGGCGACGTTGGGGGCGGCAGATTAGGGGTTAATATTTGTAGGTAGGTGGCGGCGATGTTAGGGAGGGCAGATTAGGGGTTAATAAAATTTATTATAGTGTTTGCGAGGTGGGAGTGAGACGGTTTAGGGGTTAATACATGTATTATAGTGGCGTCGAGGTCCGGTCGGAGATTAGGGGTTAATAAGTGTAGGTAGGTGGCGGCGACGTTGGGGGGGGGGCAGATTAGGGGGTAATAAATATAATATAGGTGTCGGCAATGTTAGGGGCAGTAGATTAGGGGTTCATAGCTACAATGTAGGTTGCGGCGATGTCCGGAGCGGCAGATTAGGGGTTAATAATATAATGCAGGTGTCAGCGATAGCGGGGGTGGCAGATTAGGGGTTAATAAGTGTAAGATTAGGGGTGTTTAGACTAGGGGTTCATGTTAGGGTGTTAGATGTAGACTTAGAGAGTGTTTCCCTATAGGAAACAATGGGGCTGCGTTAGGAGCTGAACGCTGCTTTTTTCAGCCAGCTCAGCCCCATTGTTTCCTATGGGGAAATCGTGCACAAGCACGTTTTTCCATCTTACCGCTACCGTGGCAACGCTGGTATTGAGGGTTGAAGTGGAGCTAAATTATGCTCAACACTCCCTTTTCTGAGGCTAACGCAGCCATTCAGACAACTCTAAATACCAGCTTTGTCTTAAGGGTGCCCTGCAAAAAAAAGCAGCGTTAGCACCGCGGGTCTTTACCGACAAAACTCTAAATCTAGGCCAATATGTGAAAAAATATGTGTAAAATTAATTTTATACCACAAATTCGGATACCTATGTAATTTAATTCCCAAGTATCTAAAGCTCTCAACCTCTTTTAAGTTGTGATGTTTCAGACTATCTTTGTTTTTATAAATCCACAAAATCTCCGTTTTTGTAGTTTTAACCTTATATCCTGAGATTGCACTAAATAGATTCAATGACCTCAAAGCTATTGGTATATTTAAACTAGTGTTTTTAAAGTATAATAGCAAATCATCAGCGTAAAGTGATAAAACACATTTTTGACTCCCAAAATGTATTCCTTCTAGTTCTTGTCTTAAATAGATTGCTAACGGCTCTATGGCTATATTAAAAAGGAGGGGGGAGAGTGGACATCCCTGTCGCATCCCTTTTTCTAATTTAAAGAAAGGGGTCTGACTATTATTGACCAAGATCGCTGAAACCTGATAGTTATATATGGTTTTAATAAAATTTATCAAGTTCCCAAAAAAAACAAAGTTGGTCAAGGAGTTATATAGATGTTCCCAGATTATAGAGTCAAAGGCCTTCTCGGCGTCAACCATCACCATAGCAAGGTCCTCTTTAGGTAGAAGTTTGTCTCGATGTGACCTATTCCAAAAGTATTCCAGCATCATATATGTTTTCCAAATATTCTTGGTAGGAGATCTGTTAATCATAAACCCCGATTGATCTGGGTGTATGATTTCCTGTATTGGTTTTTTTAATCTATTAGCTATTATAGAAGTAAGTAATTTGTAGTCTGTGTTCAGCAAAGAAATAGGCCTATATGACCCGGGATCTGAAGGATTTTTGTCTTTTTTTTAAGATAAGGGTGATGATTGACGCCGAGAAGAACCGTGACATTTCCTTTCCACCATAAAAATATTCATTAAACAAACATGTCAACATGAGAACAATCTCCGACTTAAGTAATCAATAAAACTCTGCCGGTAATTGATCCGGTCCTGGGGCCTTATCTAATTTGGTTTCTTTTATGGCTTTTAGAACTTCGTCTGGGGCTATAGGAGCATTAATTAATTCAACCTGTTCTGGTGTAACCCTAGGACATGTAATCTTCCCCCAGAAGAATGTGTTACTATGAACATCTATTGCTTTGGCAGAATATATGTTCTTATAGTAGTCTAAAAAAACCTTTTGAATATCCATAGATTGTGAATAGCTCTGGCTGCCCATGGTAACATTCTCAATTATATTATTCTTCTTTCTACTCCTATCTAACCTTGCAAGATACTTAGCAGACTTACCATATCGACCGGCATATAATACGTTCATTCTAGTTTCCTCATTGTTTTATTGGTGCTAAGGAATAGATCCCTATCTTGTCTAGCTACTTTGTATTTGTCCCAATGTTTCCTAAGTGGGATATTTATATATTTTTGATAAGTCTTCGTTACTGTTTTCGCCAATTGTAATTCACGTGCCTTAAACTTCTTTTTAACCATAATCATATAGGCTTTTATCTCCCCCCTAAGATATGCTTTTGCAGCTTCCCAGAACACCTAAATTTTATCTGCGTAGCTTTGATTGTTAATACTATATTCTCGCCATTTATTTTGAAGCCAGTTCTGGAAGGGTACACTGTGTATCAGGTGTTTTGGGAAATAAAAATTATTCAATGTGGCCGTCTGACCTGAACGAGCTCCAATCACCAATGACACTGGGGCATGATCTGATACAATCTCATGTATCTTTGCCTTAGTATCATCTCTGAGAAGAGAGTCGGAGACTAGAAAAAAATCTATCCTTGAAAAGGATCTATGTGCGCGCGACTCACAGGTATAGCCTTTACTATCAGAGTGTTGAATGTGCCATATATCGTGTAACTTTAAGTTTTTGCATATTTGAAAAATGATCTTAGATTTCTGGGGAGCCATACAATTCTGTTTGGGTGAGAATTGATCCAAAGAAGAAATTGGTGCTAAATTAAAATCACCAGCAAGTATTATATTTTGTTCAGATTTTACACAAAGTCTGGCAATAATATTGTCCCAAAAAGACTGGTCTGTATTATTGGGGCCGTAAACATTACATAATATATACTTAGCCTTGAAGGCCTCAATTGAGAGAGTTATCCATCTATCATTTGTGTCTATTTGAATTTTCTGAATACTATACTCAAACTCTTTATTAAATAAAACAGCAACACCCCTCTTCCTCCTGGAGCAATCCGAAGCTATAACTTAGCCAACCCATTTAAGTTTTTCTGCTTCTGCCTTTTTTAAATGGGTCTCCTGTAATAGGGCAATATCGGGGTGAAACTTCGCCAGATACTTAGTTATCAGCTTCCTTTTTTGGGGTGACGTTATTCCCCCTATGTTCCAAGACATAATCTTGATTTCCCTCATCTAATCTTGTAAAATACTATTCCTTACCGCTATTTGCGCCCGCTGAGAAGCACAGAATTGGACCAGGGCTGGGGAAGAAGGAGAGGAAGGGGGGAAAGAGGAGAGAAAAAAAAACAACAAAAAAAACCTACACACCCCAACTCGCTCATGAAATCCAATTGACAGCTGTAATACAAGCACCATTACATTTGCATAAAATGTTATTTCTGGAATGTTCCAAAACCAATAACTAAACCCTTTCCCTAATTTTAATATACTTGTCTTTTGGTTTTTCCTAAACAAACCAGCAAAGGGAATAGAAGAAAAAAAAAAAGAAAAGAAAGAAAAAGACACAAATAAATAAAAACAAATTCAGGTCAGTAAAGCATCTATAATCAAATATCAAGGATATGTTTTCCTAGCCCCGAATTATAACCCCCCATCATTTTTTTACAAAATTCTCTAGCGTCTGCCTCATTGGTTATAATTACATTACCATCTGCTTCCTCAATAATTATCTTAGCCGGATATATAAGTCTGGCTTTCAGGCCTACATTAATTAATCTAGTGCATAACGGAGCCAACGCTTTCCTTCTAAGTGAAGTTTCACTGGAATAATCCTGAAAGATTAGTATTATTATCGGTTATTTGTATTAGTATCTTAACTTGGCCTATGTATAGGTCTCCCATTTTCCTGTAGAGTTTTAATATGTTCATTTTATCTTGGTAGTTTAAGTATTTAACCATCACTGGCCTGTTATAGTTTTTGTCCCTTTGACTATCTCTAATTCTGCATAACCTGTGAACCCTTTTCCCCTAGTATTGGGGGATTATTTGGTGGTACACCCACCGCAGCTGGTAGTGTGGAACTCGCAAAAACCATCAGATCTGAAAAGTCTCCATTATCTGGAAGGCCAATCATTTTTAAATTATTTTGACGTGAACGGTCTTCTAATTCATGGATTTTATCCTGCAATATTCTCAGTGTTTTGCTGTTATCCTCTATATTTTGCTCTTGTTTATATAATAAATCTTCATTACCTGATACTCTGTTCTCTACTTCTGTGAGTCGGCTAGAAAACTGTCTTAAAGGGACACTGTACCCAAAATTTTTCTTTCGTGATTCAGATTGAGCATGAAATTTTAAGCAACTTTCTAATTTACTCCTATTATCAAATTTTCTTCATTCTCTTGGTATCTTTTTTGAAATGCAAGAATGTAAGTTTAGATTCCGGCCCATTTTTGGTGAACAACCTGGGTTGTCCTTGCTGATTGGTGGATAAATTTATCCACCAATAAACAAGTGCTGTCCAGAGTACTGAAACCCAAAAAAAGCTTAGATGCCTTCTTTTTCAAATAATGATAGCAAGAGAACGAAGAAAAATTGATAATAGGAGTAAATTGGAAAGTTGCTTAAAATTGCATGCTCTTTCTGAATTATAAAAGAAAAAAATTGGGTACAGTGTCCCTTTAACTCAACCATTATGTTTGACATTTGTGTTTTTAGCAATTCAAATTGTGGTAAAACAATCTCAGAAATCTGAGTTACAAGAGGTTGTATGTCAATTTTATGTAATGCTAACTCATTAGGATTCTCTAAATGTGCTTCAGATGTTCGCATTCTTTTATCCTTTTTTTTTTTTTTTTTCTTTTCTTTTGTGTTTATATGTATATGAAATTTACAGAAGCCTGTGCATGGCAGACAAATAAATGACTGTCTAATCTCTCTATAAGAGGGGAAAAGTGACCCCTAAACTCCTCTTCTATCTGAAATATAATGAGTGGAAAAAAGAAACCATATAGGCCTAGTGCCACCATTCATAAATGTGAAAGTGCAAATCCAAAAGTAGATGAAGCCTTATTCATCGGCCATGCCTCTTCTCTTAACTTATTTATATATGAAGAAACAAAAAACACCTGTTATCTCTGAGTAATTGCTACATGAAATAGACTTATTACTAAGACTGTTCTCAAGTTAATGATTTATATTAAGAGTGCTACTCGTATAACTCTCTATGGCCTAGATTTGGAGTTTGGCGGGAAAAGGGCTGTTAACGCTCCGCGGGCTTTTTTCTGGCCGCACCATAAATTTAACTCTGGTATCGAGAGTTCAAACAAATGCTGCGTTAGGCTCCAAAAAAGGAGCGTAGAGCATTTTTACCGCAAATGCAACTCTCGATACCAGAGTTGCTTACGGACGCGGCCGGCCTCAAAAACGTGCTCGTGCACGATTCTCCCATAGGAAACAATGGGACTGTTTGAGCTGAAAAAAAACCTAACACCTGCAAAAAAGCAGCGTTCAGCTCCTAACGCAGCCCCATTGTTTCCTATGGGGAAACACTTCCTACGTCTGCACCTAACACTCTAACATGTACCCCGAGTCTAAACACCCCTAACCTTACACTTATTAACCCCTAATCTGCCGCCGCCGCTATCGCTGACCCCTGCATATTTTTTTTAACCCCTAATCTGCCGCTCCGTAAACCGCCGCCACCTACGTTATCCCTATGTACCCCTAATCTGCTGCCCTAACCCCGCCGACCCTATATTATATTTATTAACCCCTAATCTGCCCCCCTCAACGTCGCCGACACCTGCCTACACTTATTAACCCCTAATCTGCCGAGCGGACCTGAGCGCTACTATAATAAAGTTATTAACCCCTAATCCGCCTCACTAACCCTATCATAAATAGTATTAACCCCTAATCTGCCCTCCCTAACATCGCCGACACCTACCTTCAATTATTAACCCCTAATCTGCCGACCGGAGCTCACCGCTATTCTAATAAATTGATTAACCCCTAAAGCTAAGTCTAACCCTAACACTAACACCCCCCTAAATTAAATATAATTTTTATCTAACGAAATAAATTAACTCTTATTAAATAAATGATTCCTATTTAAAGCTAAATACTTACCTGTAAAATAAATCCTAATATAGCTACAATATAAATTATAATTATATTATAGCTATTTTAGGATTAATATTTATTTTACAGGCAACTTTGTAATTATTTTAACCAGGTACAATAGCTATTAAATAGTTAAGAACTATTTAATAGTTACCTAGTTAAAATAATAACAAATTTACCTGTAAAATAAATCCTAACCTAAGATATAATTAAACCTAACACTACCCTATCAATAAATTAATTAAATAAACTACCTACAATTACCTACAATTAACCTAACACTACACTATCAATAAATTAATTAAACACAATTCATACAAATAAATACAATTAAATAAACTAGCTAAAGTACAAAAAATAAAAAAGAACTAAGTTACAGAAAATAAAAAAATATTTACAAACATAAGAAAAATATTACAACAATTTTAAACTAATTACACCTACTCTAAGCCCCCTAATAAAATAACAAAGACCCCCAAAATAAAAAATTCCCTCCCCTATTCTAAATTAAAAAAATTACAAGCTCTTTTACCTTACCAGCCCTGAACAGGGCCCTTTGCGGGGCATGCCCCAAGAATTTCAGCTCTTTTGCCTGTAAAAGAATAAATACAATACCCCCCCCCCCAACATTACAACCCACCACCCACATACCCCTAATCTAACCCAAACCCCCCTTAAATAAACCTAACACTAAGCCCCTGAAGATCTTCCTACCTTGTCTTCACCATCCAGGTTCACCGATCCGTCCTGAAGAGCTCCTCCGATGTCCTGATCCAAGCCCAAGCGGGGGCTGAAGAGGTCCATGATCCGGTCAAAGTCTTCATCCAAGCGGGGCAGAAGAGGATCTTCCATCCGATTGAAGTCATCATCCAGGCGGCATCTTCTATGGTCTTCCATCCGGAGCGAAGCGGCAGGATCCAGAAGACCTCCAGCGCGGAACATCCATCCGGACCGACGACTGAACGACGAATGACTGTTCCTTTAAGGGACGTCATCCAAGATGGCGTCCCTCGAATTCCGATTGGCTGATAGGATTCTATCAGCCAATCGGAATTAAGGTAGGAATTTTCTGATTGGCTGATGGAATCAGCCAATCAGAATCAAGTTCAATCCGATTGGCTGATCCAATCAGCCAATCAGATTGAGCTCGCATTCTATTGGCTGTTCCGATCAGCCAATAGAATGCGAGCTCAATCTGATTGGCTGATTGGATCGGCCAATCGGATTGAACTAGATTCTGATTGGCTGATTCCATCAGCCAATCAGAAAATTCCTACCTTAATTCCGATTGGCTGATAGAATCCTATCAGCCAATCGGAATTCGAGGGACGCCATCTTGGATGACGTCCCTTAAAGGAACAGTCATTCGTCGTTCAGTCGTCGGTCCGGATGGATGTTCCGCGCTGGAGGTCTTCTGGATCCTGCCGCTTCTCTCCGGATGGAAGACCATAGAAGATGCCGCCTGGATGATGACTTCAATCGGATGGAAGATCCTCTTCTGCCCCGCTTGGATGAAGACTTTGACCGGATCATGGACCTCTTCAGCCCCCGCTTGGGCTTGGATCAGGACATCGGAGGAGCTCTTCAGGACGGATCGGTGAACCTGGATGGTGAAGACAAGGTAGGAAGATCTTCAGGGGCTTAGTGTTAGGTTTATTTAAGGGGGGTTTGGGTTAGATTAGGGGTATGTGGGTGGTGGGTTGTAATGTTGGGGGGGGGGGTATTGTATTTATTCTTTTACAGGCAAAAGAGCTGAAATTCTTGGGGCATGCCCCGCAAAGGGCCCTGTTCAGGGCTGGTAAGGTAAAAGAGCTTGTAATTTTTTTAATTTAGAATAGGGTAGGGAATTTTTTATTTTGGGGGCCTTTGTTATTTTATTAGGGGGCTTAGAGTAGGTGTAATTAGTTTAAAATTGTTGTAATATTTTTCTTATGTTTGTAAATATTTTTTTATTTTCTGTAACTTAGTTCTTTTTTTTTTTTGTACTTTAGCTAGTTTATTTAATTGTATTTATTTGTATGAATTGTGTTTAATTAATTTATTGATAGTGTAGTGTTAGGTTAATTGTAGGTAATTGTAGGTAGTTTATTTAATTATTTTATTGATAGGGTAGTGTTAGGTTTAATTATATCTTAGGTTAGGATTTATTTTACAGGTAATTTTGTTATTATTTTAACTAGGTAACTATTAAATAGTTCTTAACTATTTAATAGCTATTGTACCTGGTTAAAATAATTACAAAGTTGCCTGTAAAATAAATATTAATCCTAAAATAGCTATAATATAATTATAATTTATATTGTAGCTATATTAGGATTTATTTTACAGGTAAGTATTTAGCTTTAAATAGGAATCATTTATTTAATAAGAGTTAATTTATTTCGTTAGATAAAAATTATATTTAACTTAGGGGGGTGTTAGTGTTAGGGTTAGACTTAGCTTTAGGGGTTAATCAATTTATTAGAATAGCGGTGAGCTCCGCTCGGCAGATTAGGGGTTAATAATTGAAGGTAGGTGTCGGCGATGTTAGGGAGGGCAGATTAGGGGTTAATACTATTTATGATAGGGTTAGTGAGGCGGATTAGGGGTTCATAACTTTATTATAGTAGCGCTCAGGTCCGCTCGGCAGATTAGGGGTTAATAAGTGTAGGCAGGTGTCGGCGACGTTGAGGGGGGCAGATTAGGGGTTAATAAATATAATATAGGGGTCGGCGGTGTTAGGGGCAGCAGATTAGGGTTACATAGGGATAACGTAGGTGGCGGCGATTTGCGGTCGGAAGATTAGGGGTTAATTATTTTAAGTAGCTGGCGGCGACGTTGTGGGGGGCAAGTTAGGGGTTAATAAATATAATATAGGGGTCGGCGGGGTTAGGGGCAGCAGATTAGGGGTACATAAGTATAACGTAGGTGGCGGTCGGCAGATTAGGGGTTAAAAATTTGAATCGAGTGGCGGCGATGTGGGGGGAGCTCGGTTTAGGGGTACATAGGTAGTTTATGGGTGTTAGTGTACTTTAGGGTACAGTAGTTAAGAGCTTTATAAACCGGCGTTAGCCCAGAAAGCTCTTAACTCCTGCTATTTTCAGGCGGCTGGATTCTTGTCGTTAGAGCTCTAACGCTCACTTCAGAAACGACTCTAAATACCGGCGTTAGAAAGATCCCATTGAAAAGATAGGATACGCAAATGGCGTAGGGGGATCTGCGGTATGGAAAAGTCGCGGCTGAAAAGTGAGCGTTAGACCCTTTAATCACTGACTCCAAATACCGGCGGTAGCCTAAAACCAGCGTTAGGAGCCTCTAACGCTGGTTTTGACGGCTACCGCCGAACTCCAAATCTAGGCCTTAATATGCTGCTAAATGTGACTTCCTTTATATAATACAACTTAGCACGCTACAACCTTTTATAACACTCTAGACAGTACAAGTATTGCTGTAGCACAATTTTTAGAGAAAATTAGAAATACAGTTTAATGTTCCCAAGCTGATTGCTTATTTTATATTATTATTCATATTTGGATTTTTATAAAACCTGCCACTAGGTTTTATAAAGCTACATAAGCTTATATAGACATAATAGAAATATTTGGATTCAAGAGAACGTAATGGAAAAAAAAAACACAGCAGTTGGTTATTGTATGTCCGTTTTACATCAATGGTTATAAGGGCCACAAATGTCCACTTTCTTCTTCCCAACACCAAGGGTTCTTAGCATAAACATCCGGACACACAGTCATTTAGGGTAAACATATATCATTGCAGCCAAACACCCAAAACCAAACAGGAACAGCTATGATGAAGTTCAATAAGGAAAAATCGTTATATCACTGTATGGCATAAAACTTGCGCAAACCAAATGGCACCTTCCTCACGTCCTTATTGCCACCCGTGATTTCTCCTCCTTCCACTGGTTTCCGTTGTGCTGGTAAGGTTGTGGCCACCAAGAGAAAACACCAGAAGATGAGAAACAGCCCTCCTCCTGATGACCCAAAAAGCCAGTTATGGCTGCTCGCTGTGACAGCACCGCCGACGTTCCTCCAGCTGTCCCAGCGTACCTCGGTTATGTTGTCACCACATAGGAAGGTCGGGCTCTGCTATGGGATCTTTACATCGGTGGTAGGCAATTCTTTGTCATGCAGACTAACGGCACTCCGAAACTCGGTCTCCCCTTTCAGCTTGTTGCACCTATACGCCCCTCTCAGATGCCACTATGTGCTTCTCCCAGTCGGATATCAGGGGGTTCTGTAGGGCTAGTGCGTTCCTCGTTTCACTGAACGGCTCCAGTAACCGAGCCACCAAACTTGTTCCGGGATTCCTTGCCGACAGCACCTGGCAGCAGGTGCAGTTGCCCTAGGAAGGTAAAAAATCCTACAACAACGGGCAAATCGGCTGGGAAGTTTGTGTCGAGCTACTCCGGCATCCACGCTCAGCGTTTACGAGCGGTGCTAGCTCCACCCACAGGAACCGGAACTCCTCCCTGCTGGATTGCAATAAATGGAATTCAGGTGGAATGGATTTGTGTGCTGGAAAATTAATAGAATGAAAAATAATTAATATTTAATTAAAAAAAAAGAAAATGGAGGGGAGGAAGACAAACAATGATGTAAGTCCATCTGAAGGAATTAGGAAAACTACTACAAAGAGACAGGTAGAAAATAAAAGAAATATAAGACAGATTTTTATTTTAGATTTTCTTTTTTTATATACTTTAATTCCACTATTTCAAGCCAAGACTATATCAACCTCTCTGAACAGCGCATAGGGAGATTGTAATTGAATTCCTCCTCCAGTTTTCACTGATGTCCAGTAGGGAGTTGCGGCGCGATGAGGGTAACACCTTCAGAGAAAACTAAGTCCTGCTTGATGGTGTCAGGGACCACCAACATCTTCTCGTGGACCACCAGTGGTCCACGGACCACTGGTTGGCGACCGCTGCTCTAGCGGATCTACTCAGCCCTGATGCTAACTACTGATCTACTCTAGATTATCTACATAGCCCTCATGCTAACTACTGATCTGCTCTAGATGATCTTAACAGCCCTGCTGCTAACTACTGACCTGCTCTAGATGATCTACACAGCCCTGCTGCTAACTACTGACCTGCTCTAGCTGACATACACAGCCCTGCTAGTAACTACTGATCTGCTCTAACTGACATACACAGCCCTGCTAGTAACTACTGATCTGCTCTAGCTGACATACAGAGTCCTGCTACTAACTACTGACCTGCTCTAGCTGACATACACAGCCCTGCTGCTAACTACTGACCTGCTCTAGCTGACATACACAGCCCTGCTAGTAACTACTGATCTGCTCTAACTGACATACACAGCCCTGCTAGTAACTACTGATCTGCTCTAGCTGACATACAGAGTCCTGCTACTAACTACTGACCTGCTCTAGCTGACATACACAGCCCTGCTGCTAACTACTGACCTGCTTTAGCTTACATACAGAGACCAGCCGCTAACTACTGACATGCCCTAGCTGACATACACAGCCCTGCTGCTAACTACTGACCTGCTCTAGGTGACATATACAGCCCTGCTGCTAACTACTGGCCCGCTCTAGCAAACATACACAGCCCTGCTACTAACTACTGATCTTCTCTAGCTGACATACACAGTCCTGCTGCTAACTACTGATCTGCTCTAGATGATCTACACAGCCCTGCGGCTAACTACTGACCTGCTCTAGCTTACATACACAGACCAGCCGCTAACTAATGACCTGCACTAGCTGACATACACAGCCCTGCTGCTAACTACTGACCAGCTTTAGTTGACATACACAACCCTGCTGGTAACTACTGACCTGCTTTACTTGACATACACATCCCTGCTGCTAACTACTGATCTGCTAGCTGACATACACAGTCCTGCTGCTAACTACTGACCTGCTCTAGTTTACATGCATAGCCCTGCTGCTAACTACTGACCTGCTCTAGCACTATTAGACCGCCTGGCAGACAAATAGTGTCAGGTATTGAATCTCTAACTGAAAAGGCTAGTGTCTACTTGGATTCCAGCACTCCTATTCTTGTGCTCATATTACAAGTTAAATCACTAGCGTTTCTATTCTTGTACTCATATTACAAGTTAAACCAATAGCGCTCCAATTTTTGTGCTCATCTTACAAGTTAAACCAATAGCGCTCCCATTTTTGTGCTCATATTACAAGCTAAACCAATAGCGCTCCCATTTTTGTACTCATATTACAAGTTAAACCAATTTTTGTGCTCATCTTACAAGTTAAACCAATAGCGTTCGTATTGTTGTGCTCATATTACAAGTTATATCACGAGCACTCCTTGTGCTCATATTACAAGTTAAATCACTAGTGCTCCGATTCTTGTCCTTAAATTGCAAGTTAAATCACTTGCACTCTTATTCGTGTGCTCATATTACAAGTTAAATCACTAGCGCTCCTATTCTTGTCCTTATATTGCAAGTTAAATCACTTGCACTCTTATTCTTGTGCTCATATTACAAGTTAAATCAGTAGCACTCCTATTCTTGTGCTTATATTACAAGTTAAATCACTAGCGCTCTTATTCTTGTGCTCATATTACAAGTTACATCAGTAGCGCTCCTATTCTTGTGCTCATATTACAAGTTAAATCACTAGCACTCCTATTCTTGTGCTTATATTACAAGTTACATCACTAGCGCTCTTATTCTTGTGCTCATATTACAAGTTAAATCACTAGCACTCCTATTCTTGTGCTCATATTACAAGTTAAATCACTAGCGCTCCTATTCTTGTGCTCATATTACAAATTAAATCACTAGCGCTCCTATTCATGTGCTCATATTAGAAGTAAAACCAATAGAGCTCCTATTCTTGTGCTTATATTACAAGTTACATCACTAGCATTCCTAATCTTCTGCTCATATTACAAGTTACATCAGTAGCGCTCCTATTCTTCTGCTCATATTACAAGTTACATCAGTAGCGCTCCTATTCTTGTGCTCATATTACAAGTTAAATCACTAGCGCTCCTATTCTTGTGCTCATATTACAAGTTAAAATCACTAGCGCTCCTATTCTTGTGCTCATATTACAAGTTAAATTAGTAGCACTCCTATTCTTGTGCTCATATTACAAGTTAAATCACTAGCGCTCCTATTCTTGTGCTCATATTACAAATTAAATCACTAGCGCTCCTATTCATGTGCTCATATTAGAAGTAAAACCAATAGAGCTCCTATTCTTGTGCTTATATTACAAGTTACATCACTAGCATTCCTATTCTTCTGCTCATATTACAAGTTACATCAGTAGCGCTCCTATTCTTGTGCTCATATTACATGTTAAATCAATAGTGCTCCTATTCATGTGCTCATATTAGAAGTAAAACCAATAGCGCTCCTATTCTTGTGCTTATATTACAAGTTAAATCACTAGCACTCCTATTCTTGTGCTCATATTACAAGTTAAATAACTAGCGCTCCTATTCTTGTGCTCATATTACAAGTTCAATCACTAGCGCTCCTATTCTTCTGCTCATATTACAAGTTACATCACTAGCATTCCTATTCTTCTGCTCATATTATTACAAGTTACATCAGTAGTGCTCCTATTCTTGTGCTCATATTAGAAGTAAAACCAATAGCACTCCTATTCTTGTGCTCATATTACAAGTTAAATCAATAGTGCTCCTATTCATGTGCTCATATTAGAAGTAAAACCAATAGCGCTCCTATTCTTGTGCTTATATTACAAGTTACATCACTAGCGCTCCTATTCTTGTGCTCATATTACAAGTTAAATAACTAGCGCTCCTATTCTTGTGCTCATATTACAAGTTAAATTAAGAGCGCACCCATTATTGTGCTCTTATTACAAGTTAAATTACTAGCGCTCCTATTCTTTCGTTAATATTACAAGTTAAATCACTAGCGCTCCTATTTTTGTGCTCATAAGTTAAATAACAAGTTAAATTACTAGCGCTCCTATTCTTTCGTTAATATTACAAGTTAAATCACTAGCGCTCCTATTTTTGTGCTCATAAGTTAAATAACAAGTTAAATTACTAGCGCTCCTATTCTTTCATTAATATTACAAGTTAAATCAATAGCGCTCTTATACTTGTGCTCATATTACAAGTTAAATCACTAGTGCTCCAATTCTTGTACTCATATTATAAGTTAAATCACTAGCGCTCCTATTCTTGTGCTCATATTACAAGTTAAATAACTAGCGCCCCTATTATTGTGTATGTGTATGTGTGTGTGTGTGTGTATATGTGTGTGTGTGTGTGTATATATATATATGTATGTTTATATATGTGTGTGTGTGTATATATGTGTTTATATATATGTGCGTGTATGTGTATATGTGTGTGTATATAAGTGTATGTGTGTATAAGTGTGTATAAGAGTGTATGTGTGTGTATATAAGCCTGTGTATATGTGTGCCTTTGTATATATGTGTGTGTATATGTGTATGTGTATGAGTGTGTGTGTGTATATATGTGTCTGTGTGTATATGTGTCTCTGTGTGTATATGTGTGTGTATAAATATGTTTGTATATGTGTGTGAATGTGTAGATGTATATATTTGTGTATGTGTCTGTGTATATGTGTGTGTATATATGTGTGTGCATGTGTGTGCATATATGTGTGTGTATTATATATGTGTGTGTGTATATGTGTCTGTATATATGTGTGTATTATATATGTGTGTGTATATGTGTGTGTATACGTGTGTGTGTATATGTGTGTGTGTAAATGTGTCTGTGTATATGTGTGTGTGTATTATATATGTGTGAGTATATGTGTCTGTGTATATGTGTATTATATACCGTATGTGTGTGTGTATATGTGTGTCTGTATGTGTGTCTGTGTATATGTGTATATGTGTGTGTATAAGACAGTGGAGGGCAAAATAGCCCGTAACAAATATAAGAATTAAGGCCCTTAGGAGTATGCTGCTGTGAAGTGGCAACAATGTTGCATTAGTGTGGGTGGCGATTTGGCTTAAGTGAAGTCATCCAAGATGGCGTCCCTTAGATTCCAATTGGCTGATAGAATTCTATCAGCCAATCGGAATTAAGGTAGAAAAAATCCTATTGGCTGATGCAATCAACCAATAGGATTGATTGCTGATTGAGTTCGCAAGGATTTTTTCTACCTTAATTACGATTGGCTGATAGAATTCTATCAGCCAATCGGAATCTAAGGGACCCCATCTTGGATGACATCACTTAAAGGAACCATCATTCGGTAAGAAGGATGCTCCGTGTCGGATGCCTTGAAGATGGAGCCGCTATGCGTCGGATGGATGAAGATAGAAGATGCCGTCTGTATGAAGATTTCTGCCCGTCTTGAAGACCACTTCGCCCGGCTTGTATGAAGGCTTCTCCCGGCTTCGTTGAGGAGTTCGGCCCGGTTAGATGAAGACCTCTGCCTCTTCCATGAGGATGGATGTCCGGTCTTCAGAACAGTAAGTCGATCTTCAGGGGGTTAGTGTTAGGTTTTTTTAAGGGTGTATTGGGTGGGTTTTATTTTTTAGATTAGGGTTTGGGCCGCAAAAGAGCTAACTGCCCTTTTAACGGCAATGCCCATCCAAATGTTCTATTCAGGGCAATGGGGAGCTTAGGTTTTTTTAGATAGTATTTTATTTGGGTGGTTGGTTGTGTGGGTGGTGGGTTTTACTGTTGGGGGGGTGTTTGTATTTTTTTTTACAGGTAAAAGAGCTCATTACTTTGGGGCAATGCCCCACAAAAGGCCCTTTTAAGGGCTATTGGTAGTTTAGTTTAGGCTAGGGTTTTTTATTGGGGGGGGGCTTTTTTTTTTGATAGGGCTCTTAGATTAGGTGTAATTAGTTTAAATATCTTATAATTTGTTTTTTATTTTCTGTAATTTAGTGGTTTTTTTTGTGATTTAGCTAATTTAATTTAATTGATTTAATTGTATTTAATTTAGTTAATTTATTTAATTGAAGTGTAGTGTTAGGCAGTGGCGTCACTAGGGTTGGTGTCACCCGGTGTGGTAAGTTATGGTGTCACCCCCCTCTCCCCCCAGAAAGCAGACACACACAAACACAAAAACTCAGGCACACACACACACAAAAGCACTCAGACACACACACACAAAAACTCAGGCACACACACATACAATAAATGTAAACTGCACTGCATTAATTATAAAGCTCATGTCTAGAGCTGCTCCCTGGCTCAGCAGAGCATCAAATAAAAGATAAACAGAGCTCTCTAAAAATAAATCCCTAAAGAAAAGATTTAGGCGCGCAAACTATGAAAATTATGCTCTCTGACTCTGTTCCAAGTCTGTCAGTGTACAGCCCCTGGCCGCGTGCCTACCACTTCTTATGGCCAAGCACCTCTGCCCACCCCAAGACCCCCGCGGCTCCTTCATTTTAGAGACCGTGTCAGACAGTCATGCGGTCAGGTGCCAGGCATCCCCCTCATGATTTCCCAGTTCCCGTTTAGAGAGACAGCAAAGCAGTGAGTGACTCCACTGCTCCACACGTCACTGAGCAGTGAGCACAGATAGGCAGGCAGGTTTAGGCTAGCAGCGCAACTTTGCAAGCCCACGGCACGCCCACAACATTCATAGTGAAATTGGGCAGGGGAGGAGCAAAGTACAAACAAGCAAAAGGAGCCGGGAAAACTATTTGTGGAAATTGCAGAGCTGGCTCAAGGGGCAAAAAAATGAAGTGTCTACAACTTCCCCAATCCTGCTAATGTTCACAAATGCTGGCCCCTCTAATAAAAATAGCTATGCATCTCTAAATTGTATTTATTTGAATTTCAATAAAATTGAAAAAAAAAAAAAAATTTTTTTTTTTTGGTGGTGTCACCCCCTGGAGGGTGTCACCCGGGTGCGGCCCGCACCCCCCTAGTGACGCCACTGGTGTTAGGTGTAACTTAGGTTAGGTTTTATTTTACAGGTAAATTTGTATTTATTTTAGCTAGGTAGTTATTAAATAGTTAATAACTATTTAATAACTATCCTTCCTAGTTAAAATAAATACAAACTTGCCTGTGAAATAAAAATAAACCCTAAGCTAGATACAATGTAACTATTAGTTATATTGTAGCTAGCTTAGGGTTTATTTTATTGGTATTTATTTATTTATTTATTTCAAAGATGTTCCGAACTTTATTGTTTTTTTTGTTTTTTTTATTGAGGTTTAAATAACACATACAAGTAGAAAATAGAAACATCATACAAAATATTTTCAAATATACAATAGTCGCTAGCATCTCAATATAACATGCCTGAGTTAAACAGAATCACAGAGTGGGTTTGTATAGCTGTATAATATTTGTACATTGGAAAAACCTCAGTTTTGAATATCCACAGAAGAAATATCCCTTTATATGGTAATTGATAATGGTAAATGATAACTGGTTTCCCCTAGGGAAAGTACATCTACTGCTCTTGGAACAAAATCAGAGAGGGGATTATGAGGGATTATGAGTAAATGGACCACTTACCGGTCCATGTTAAATGATGGACAAACATAATAGCATTAACAACAACAACAATGGAGCCAACAGTATTGCTCTTTCAGAGGGACCATATGAACTAAGAGTAGACTATAGGTTCTTGGTAGGTCATAAAATGAGGGTGAATATGAATAATTATTAATAGACCTTTAGTTTTTACATAAAAGCAGTTATGCGTGTATTCAAGTACACACTATGGTGCTGCATCTCCCTATATCTTAAGTTATACAAACAATTGTAGGGGAGGTGGGATAATGTAGTATACAATGTAAAAATGAAAAGAAAAGAACAGCACTAAATGGTAACCAACATACCCCTTGGAGCAGATATATAAACTTTCCGCAATAGGGATCAAAAACGAGCCTCCCAGACGAGATGCTGCTGCACACCGACCCGTAGATTCCTCCCTCACGGATAGAAAAAGAAGTAGCTGTAGAAACACAAAGGGACAGCGCAACTTGACTCAAGGTAATATTTATTGAAATCCAAATAGGACACGCTAGTAAATAAACACTTACTAGAAATCAGACAATCACAAGCCCTCAGTAAAGGTCTTTAAAAGTTCTGGATAGTACACAAGGCAATCCTGGCTCAGAGACGGCATCCTGCAGCAAGCTGTCACTTCCGGCGTCTGTTCAAACCGCCCGGGCTTTCGGCAACTGCAACTGGAAAAGCCGATGGATCTCCACTTGACATCACTGTCCTTCACCAACGGAAGCCCAAAAGGATCAAAAGACTCAACGCGTTTCGCCGGTTAGACACACCGGCTTTCTCAAGAGTGAATGATCCCAGAAGGAAATAAGTCCTTATTTAAAGGTCCGTTCAAATTGGCAATTAGTCATATGACCAATGCTTCAATGCCGACACTGAGCGCCACATGAACAACCATAATAACATAACTAAATTAACAGAACTTTGCTTCCTCAAAAATAAAAGCCTGCTAGATAAAACAATCCTACAATAATAATGAAGATAAAATATTTCATAAAAAACTATAAAATTACATATTAAATACATTTCATTGACAAATAAAAATGAATAAACTTATGTCAACTCACATTGTATGCAATAAAGCTACACTAAGTACCAATTCATAGGGGCTACTTAATTCAATAACATAGAAATAATTAATACCGATATAAATCTACAAAATGTCATTGGATATAAAACACTTGATCAGAATATTCATATATCTAAATTTATCCAGGGAGTGGGCAAAAAGACCTAGAAAATTAATATTAATTACAATATTAATTAAAACTCTAAAAAACCATAAAACTATAAAAATGCCTGAACATCAAGATCAACATTGAGACCTAATGGAGCAATGTATTTTAAGAGATGAGCCTTTGCCCATTAATACTTTTGTGGGTGGTCTTTAATAAACAACTAAGATGTGCCGTCTCGGCCACAGACAGCACCCAACCATAATTGGGTATATGAAAATGACCATCAAGCCTTAAGTAAAGCCCCAAAAGCAATGTATGGTGAACAAAGACCTGAACTATGATAGGGCATCATAAGAAATATGGACATCATTGAGGTGTAGGTATAGGTCTCTACCAACTCACGTATCCATATAGAGATGAGATGCTATTTGATGTACTATGGGTTTGAACTTTTTTACAGGTGCAATCATATAGTTTATGGAGATAATGAGCTACTCCTAAGAGGGTATCAAAGCTATGGCACCAGGGTTAGAGCAATATCCCTTTTTATTTCTCCCAAAAGGCTTTATTACAATATCAATGAATTTACATTGTAAACGATAAGGCAATACAGAACATCAAATTAAAACAAGATATATTATTTTTTAACAGACCATTTTACAGATGTATGTTAAACCATTCTACTGTAAGATCACAATCCTATCTATAGACCCTTAACCCCTTTTCCAATGTCCTAGCTCCCATCTAGGGCCAACATCTGGTCCATTCTAGCTTAAAATTGGGTTTCCTTTATATGTAACATCATTTACATACTAAGCATTAACTCTATTGCAGTAAGTCCAAGCTCTCTTCTGGGCCCCCCCTAAATTTTTCAAGTCATTATAAATATCATGTTATGCATTCATTAGGCCTCCATCTAGTCTATTCTATATAACCAATATAGAAGCCCGTGTGGGGGGGGATAGAGGTATATAAAGGTCAGAGGTCGCCGCGTCTATGGGAGGGGTCAATGGTATAAGTATTATATTCTATACTGAGTGTTGGTATTGCTAATTTGGCCTCCAGATGTGTAGCATCAGTTCATGTGTCTCTACCGTACCGCTTTTGATATGGTAGTACCGCTCTAACTGTAATATTGTGTCTACCTGTCGTACCCATTCCTGTAGTGTGGGAATCGTGGTGGTCTTCCAGTATCGGAGGATTAAAATCTTTGCACTGCTCAGCATTGTTAAAAGAAGCTTTCGCTTTGCCGCGAGCTTAAACCGTGGTATTCCTGTGAAAAGGAGTATTTTGGGGTCTCGGGGGACAACAACTTCCAGTGTTTTGCATACGTGTGCTACCATCTCTGCCCAGAATTGCTGAATTCTGGGGCATTCCCACCAGATGTGCAGAATGGTGCCCTCTGCCACGCACCCCCTCCAACATCTACCCGAGGACGTTGGATATATCATTTTTAATCTGCTGGGGGTGAGATACCACCTGGTTAGAAACTTTAGATTAGACTCCTGTACCTGTGCCGATATGGAGGCACTTTTGTTATTATTAAATATGCTCTTCCAGATCTTTGGTGTCAACTCTGTTCCTAATTCCCTTCCCCAGATCTTTGTGTATGTCAGGAGATGATCTATGTGCTGTATCTGAAGTTTCTTATATAGAATGGAGATCAAATGCGCGCAAGGCCGTCCGGCTGCGCATAGCTTTTTTAAGTCAGTCAGCTGTTGTAGCAGAGAATCTTTTTCTTTGTGTGTCATGACAAAGTGTGTTATCTGTGCGTGTGCCAACCAAGTTACATGAGTTTCCGTGTCTTCAATGTCCTCCCACTTTTTTATTTTATGATGTTGTGTTAGGTGTGAAATTGTTTTTTTGCGTGATCTGCTGACCTAAGGGTGTGTAATTCCTTGTCAATCCCAATGGAAGGGCCGGATAGTTCATGAATGGTGTCATAGGGGATATATGTGAGGATATGTGCGTACAGGTAGGAATGATTCTATCCCACACCACAAACAGTTCCCTAAGGAGGGGGTATTTGCCAATGAGTAGTGGACAGTACTTTTTTAGTATCCAAGCTATGTGCCCAGGGTTATTTATATGTAGGATTGCCCTATCCACCTGTATCCAGTGTCTAGAACTGTCATTTGTGCTCCACTCTACTATTCTTTGCTGCATAATGGCATGTGTGTATGTCTGGATATTTGGGACTCCCAGTCCCCCCTCCTCTTTTGCCATGTACATGGTTTGTTTGCTAATCCTCGGCTTTACCCCGCACCAGATATACGTCTCCAAAGCAGTCTGGTGTTTTGCCGTGAAATCCGCCGGAAGTGGGATAGGCAACGTCTGTAGGATATAAAGTATCCTGGGAAGGCCATTCATCTTTATAACACTAATTCTGCCCAACCAGGACAGTTTTTTAGTTTTCCTGTTAGATAGATCATTAATTATTGACCTCTCAAGTTGTTTATAATTGGCCTCAAATAAGATGTCCGGATCCACTGATAATTGTACACCTAAATATTTCATCATAGCCAGCTGTCTCCTTAATGGGCAAGTTGACATTAACTGGGACATTTCTTCTTCTGCTAAAGTTATATTTAAAACTTCCGAATTAACTCCAGAGCCCGCAGTAATGATCTTTTGGAATCTGTGAGAATCAATAGGATGTCATCCACGTACATGGCTAACTTATGTTCTGTGTTGTCTAGTTTAATTCCCGAGACTCGCGTATCTGCGCGTATCTTGAGGGCCAACAGTTCTATAGATATTGCGAAAAGTATTGGCGAGAGAGGGCACCCCTGCCTGGTACCATTCGTGATTGAAAAGCTCTCAGACAGGAGGCCGTTGACCTTAATCTTAGCTGACGGAGCAGTATAGAGGAAAAAAAATCATTTCCACAAACAGTTTACTAAAGCCCATTTTCGACAGGGTGAACCGCAAAAAGGGCCAGCTCACCCTGTCGAAAGCCTTTTCAGCGTCCATTGATGTCAATAACACTGGTATTTCCTTATGCTTTGCATATGAAATTAGCTGCATTACTTTCAGGGTGTTATCCCTCGCTTCCCTACCCAGGACGAAGCCCACCTGATCTGAGATAATTAGCCCTGGAAGGACTTTGTTTATCCGAGTGGCCAATACCTTCGCATATATTTTAACATCGGAGTTGAGCAGGGAAATTGGCCGGAAATTCTCAGGTCTATCTGGTGTTTTACCTGGTTTTGGAAGGACTGTGATATGTGCTTCCAAAAGATTTGGGGAGAACCCCCCTTTCCTCTGGAGTGTATTGTATGTATCTGCCAAGTGTGGAATCAGTATCTGCGCAAATTTTTTATAGTGGTAAGTATTTATTTTTAAATAGGAATTATTTAGTTAATGATAGGAATTTTATTTAGATTTATTTAAATGATATTTAAGTTAGGGGCTGTTAGGGTTAGGATTAGACTTAGGTTTAGGGGTTAATAAATTTAGAATAGTGGTGGCGACGTTGGGGGTGGCAGATTAGGAGTTAATAAAAATAATGTAGGTGTCGGCGAT